>NW_019943674.1:61108-70753 GCF_002910315.2 Salvelinus sp. IW2-2015 | reverse complement strand
CTTTATGTACGGGCGAGAGGCAGTACAACTTGAGCCGTTGTTCCCGGCGCCTGGTGCTGGCCTCCGACAGATGGAGAACCCTTTATGGACGGACGAGAGGCAGGACAACTTGAGCCCGTTGTTCCCGGCGCCTGGTGCTGGCCTCCGACAGATGGAGAACCCTTTATGGACGGACGAGAGGCAGGACAACTTGAGCCCGTTGCTCCCGGTGCCTGGTGCTGGCCTCCGARAGATGGAGAAGCCCCACTCGATCCAGAGCAGGCACGGAAGGTTGCRGACGTCGACTTAGAAATCATAGGAGTAGGCCCTGTGGCCGCAGARACAGGTACCCCATCGCTGAAGGTGAGGAAGATCAGGCTCCAGACACAGGTACCCCATCGCTGAAGGGGCAGGAAGACCAGGCTCCAGACACAGGTACCCCATCGCTGAAGGAAGATCAGGCTCCAGACACAGGTACCCCCATCGCTGAAGGAAGACCAGGCTCCAGACACAGGTACCCCATCGCTGAAGGTGAGGAAGACCAGGCTCCAGGATGGTGAAACTATTAGTTGTTTGTATCCCCTCCGGGCCTCTCGTTGGGAGTGTAGACTGCTTTATGGGAGGCCGCTGTCTTCGTCTTCCACGACTCGTGACATGCGACCATCGTTGATTGTCATGATTCTCTTGCTGTGCTCCATCGACTCCGCCATCAGATGGGGGAGGAGAGGCAGGAGATGGRTCCCGTGGCGAACAAACTCTAGGCATCCAACAAGTGTGTGAGCGGTAGTGTGTGAGTGGACAAATACACAATAAACAACAGAATCTGAATATAAAATATATATTTTATAACATTTCTCCACATACATATTTACATGTTTTTACAATGAATCATATTTTCTCTTTAACCTATGTGGTTAAGCCTTGAGAATGTGTCACAAATACTTCATTCACAGTGCACTATAAACAATGTCCACG
This sequence comes from Salvelinus sp. IW2-2015, assembly GCF_002910315.2. Taxonomy (NCBI): domain Eukaryota; kingdom Metazoa; phylum Chordata; class Actinopteri; order Salmoniformes; family Salmonidae; genus Salvelinus; species Salvelinus sp. IW2-2015. Next base: position 69,799 of record NW_019943674.1, on the reverse strand, counting down.
CGTGTCAGTTAAAGTCTTGAATGAATACGTGGTTCACCCTACGTCAAACAGCTTTTCAGAAGATCAAACAAAACAACAGATAATGAAAAGTCTTGCCCAAAAAAACAATCAGTTGATTGTAGATTAATTTGGCCAAACGTCATTGAGGAAACACTAAATGGGCCCACATAGACGAGAAGAGAATGACTGCTAGACTGAACATTAAAGAGAGGGAACATCACTGTCATGTGGAGAATGACTGCTAGACTGAACATTAAAGAGAGGGAACATCACTGTCATGTGGAGAATGACTGCTAGACTGAGCATTAAAGAGAGGGAACATCACTGTCATGTGGAGAATGACTGCTAGACTGAGCATTAAAGAGAGGGAACATCCCTGTCATGTGGAGAATGACTGCTAGCCTGAGCATTAAAGAGAGGGAACATCACTGTCATGTGGAGAATGACTGCTAGACTGAGCATTAAAGAGAGGGAACATCACTGTCATGTGGAGAATGACTGCTAGACTGAGCATTAAAGAGAGGGAACATCACTGTCATGTGGAGAATGACTGCTAGACTGAGCATTAAAGAGAGGGAACATCACTGTCATGTGGAGAATGACTGCTAGACTGAGCATTAAAGAGGGAACATCACTGTCTTAGTCTGCATCACAAATGAAACCCTACTCCCTATGTAATTCATTACTGTTGACCAGGGCCATATGGCTGTGGGGCCCTACAGAGGTAATAGGCTGCCAAATGGACAGACTAACCAGGGCGATGGAGCCACTGAACCTCAGATTTGAATGGAGAAAGAGCAGTAATCACAGTACAGCACAGTACTCAGGGTAGAAATAGTCAGTTCAGTACTCAGGGTAGAAATAGTCAGTTCAGGACCAGGTAGAAATAGTCAGTTCAGTACTCAGGGTAGAAATAGTCAGTTCAGTACTCAGGGTAGAAATAGTCAGTTCAGTACTCAGGGTAGAATAGTCAGTTCAGTACTCAGGGTAGAAATAGTCAGTTTCAGTACTCAGGGTAGAAATAGTCAGTTCAGGACTCAGGGTAGAATAGTCAGTTCAGTACTCAGGGTAGAAATAGTCAGTTCAGTACTCAGGGTAGAAATAGTCAGTTCAGTACTCAGGGTAGAAATAGTCGTTCAGTACTCAGGGTAGAAATAGTCAGTTCAGTATCAGGGTAGAAATAGTCAGTTCAGTACTCAGGGTAGAATAGTCAGTTCAGTACTCGGTGAATAGTCAGATGTCAGTTCATACTCTGGTAGAATAGTCAGATGTCAGTTCAGTACTCAGGGTAGAAATAGTCAGATGTCAGTTCAGTACTCAGGGTAGAAATAGTCAGTTCAGTACTCAGGGTAGAAAATAGTCAGTTCAGGACTCAGGGTAGAAATAGTCAGTTCAGTACTCAGGGTAGAAATAGTCAGTTCAGTACTCAGGGTAAGAATAGTCAGTTCAGTACTCAGGGTAGAAATAGTCAGTTCAGTACTCAGGGTAGAAATAGTCAGTTCAGTACTCAGGGTAGAAATAGTCAGTTCAGGACTCAGGGTAGAAATAGTCAGTTCAGGACTCAGGGTAGAATAGTCTTGACTCAGGGTAGAAATAGTCAGTTCAGTACTCAGGGTAGAAATGTCAGTTCAGTACTCAGGGTAGAATAGTCAGTTCAGTACTCAGGGTAAGAAATAGTCAGTTCAGTACTCAGGGTAGAAATAGTCAGTTCAGTACTCAGGGTAGAAATAGTCAGTTCAGTACTCAGGGTAGAATAGTCAGTTCAGTACTCTGGGTAGAAATAGTCAGTTCAGTACTCTGGGTAGAAATAGTCAGATGTCAGTTCAGTACTCTGGGTAGAATAGTCAGATGTCAGTTCAGTACTCTGGTAGAAATAGTCAGATGTCAGTTCAGTACTCAGGGTAGAAATAGTCAGATGTCAGTTCAGTACTCAGGGTAGAAATAGTCAGATGTCAGTTCAGTACTCAGGGTAGAAATAGTCAGATGTCAGTTCAGTACTCAGGGTAGAAATAGTCAGATGTCAGTACAGTTCAGTACTCAGGGTAGAAATAGTCAGATGTCAGTACAGTTCAGTACTCAGGGTAGAAATAGTCAGATGTCAGTACAGTTCAGTACTCAGGGTAGAAATAGTCAGATGTCAGTACAGTTCAGTACTCAGGGTAGAATAGTCAGATGTAGTAAGTTCAGTACTCAGGGTAGAAATAGTCAGTTCAGTACTCAGGGTAGACATAGTCAGTTCAGTACTCAGAGTAGAAATAGTCAGATGTCAGTTCAGTACTCAGGGTAGAAATAGTCAGATGTCAGTACAGTTCAGTACTCAGGGTAGAAATAGTCAAATGTCAGTACAGTTCAGTACTCAGGGTAGAAATAGTCAAATGTCAGTTCAGTACTCAGGGTAGAAATAGTCAAATGTCAGTTCAGTACTCAGGGTAAGAAATAGTCAAAATGTCAGTTCAGTACTCAGGGTAGAAATAGTCAGATGTAGTACAGCACAGACTCAGGGTAGAAATAGTCAGTTCAGTACTCAGTGTAGAAATAGTCAGATGTCAGTTCAGTACTCAGGGTAGAAATAGTCAGTTCAGTACTCAGGGTAGAAATAGTCAGATGTCAGTTCAGTACTCAGGGTAGAAATAGTCAGTTCAGTACTCAGGTAGAAATAGTCAGTTCAGTACTCAGTGTAGAAATAGTCAAATGTCAGTTCAGTACTCAGGGTAGAAATAGTCAAATGTCAGTTCAGTACTCAGGTAAAATAGTCAGATGTCAGTACAGCACAGGACTCAGGGTAGAAATAGTCAGTTCAGTACTCAGTGTAGAAAATAGTCAGATGTCAGTTCAGTACTCAGGTAGAAATAGTCAGTTCAGTACTCAGGGTAGAAATAGTCAGATGTAGTTCAGTACTCAGGGTAGAATAGTCAGTTCAGTACTCAGGGTAGAAATAGTCAGTTCAGTACTCAGTGTAGAAATAGTCAGATGTCAGTTCAGTACTCAGGGTAGAAATAGCCAATGTCAGTTCAGTATTCAGGGTAGAAATAGTCAGATGTCCGTTCAGTACTCAGGGTAGAAATACTCATTTCCCACACCTCTATTAGCCCCTGAGTTTCTACTCTGTTGTTCCCTCAGCTATTTACCAAAACAGTGTCAGGGTGTCGGTTTGAACAGCAGATTGTATCTTTAGTCTACTCTAGTAAAACATCATCATGTGATGGTGAGCTGGTTTTTAGCACCAAATTACTTATTGTGAACACACACAACGCACAGTTATGGTTGAGTACTTCACACAATTCCCTTAATCTAACACATAGATGAAACACTACAGTACTTTGAGTTACAAACTTGTGTCTGAGGTACATACACAACAGTATACGACCAWTATCCAATAACAAATCAAAATAAAATGTAAACCCTCTTGAAGGTAACATTTGAGCATGTTTAGTTCCGATTCCACTCAAGGGGCTGAGTCACGTTGATACATCCCATCAATCAACAGAACAGATCATCCTCCTCTTCCACATCACAGGAAGGCACTGTCTGTTCCACTGAGCCCACTTCCTGTTCACTGTCCCCTGTTTCCTGTGCGTTGTCGGCAGTGGTGTGGAACCACGGATGGATAAGCACCTCGGCGGCAGTCAGTCTGTCCCATGGTTCTTTCCTCAGCAGGGAMCGCAYCAGGCACTTGGCCCGGGGAGAGAGGCCCTCGGGAAGGCAGCAATGGCCCCGGCGGATCTTGGAGAAGAGGGTAGCTGGGTCTGGGTCGTGGAAAGGGTAGCGTCCCACCAGCATAGTGTAGAGCATCACCCCTAYGGACCAGACGTCCGCCTGCTTCCCMGAGTAGGAGCTGGAGCCGTTCAGGATCTCTGGGCTGATGTAGGCTGGGCAGCCGTAGGTGTCTGACATGGAGTCATCATCTCCTTCTAGAACCCTGCAGTCCTCCAGGCCTTCCAGCTTCACATGGGTCCTACACGGAGCTCAGACAAGAGCATGGGTTGGTTATTAACAGAGAGGGCGAAGCAAGAGGCTCCACTCACATCAAAATCTGTCCACGTGAGAATACAGCGATAAGCAGACCAAGAGGGTATTTTTTGTATGGAGGTCTATGAGAAAGTGTCGGATTTGGTCAACAAAAATTGTGCTTGCTAATTTGCTAAGTGAGACTTATTTGATCGAATATAAGTTCCGTAATGTTTAGGTTGTTACGAATGTACTGATAAAAGTGGATGCACATGGCATCTCGGCAACTTTGAGAAATATATTTTTATATGGAATCTGTTGTTCATATGCGTATCTGCCCTCTCACTGGCTAGAATGTTCCCACCTGATCTCGCTTCCTCCCACCTGCCTTTCTGCCGTTGCGACAACGTCTCACGTTTTTTTGAGACCATCTCGTCATTATATAACATATCTCTGTTATTAGAAATTGGACGGTAGATCCGAAGTCAGAACGATCACCAGTCACACTTTATTTGGATAGTCCGGATTTTCCTCTACAGATGGTCATACTATCACCAAACTATCTGTCGATAAGTAACTGCTGGCTAATGTTAGGATTACGGTTAGACTAAGGGTTAGGTTTTAGTGCTAGGGTAAGGGTTAAGTTTAGGATAAGGGTTAAGTTTAGGGTAAGGGTTAGGTTTAGTACTAGGGTAAGGGTTAAGTTTAGGATAAGGGTTAAGTTTAGGGTATGGGTTAGGGTTAAGTTTAGGATAAGGGTTAAGGCTAGGGTTAGAGCTAGATACTATATATACAAAAGTATGTTGATACCCCTTCAAATTAGTGGAGTTGACTATTTCAACCATATCACTTGCTGACAGGTGATAAAATCAAGCACACAGCCATGAAATCTCCATAGTAACAGGTGGCAGGAGAATGGCATTACTGAAGAGCTCAATGACTTTCAACGTGGCACCATCATAGGATGCCACTTTCTAACAAGTCAGTTTGTCAAATATCTTCCCTGCTAGAGCTGCCCCGGTCAACTGTAAGGCTGTTATTGTAAAGTGGAAACATCTAGGAGCGACAACAACTCAGCCGCTAAGTGGTAGGCTACAAAAGCTGTCCTTGGTTGCAATACTCACTACCGAGTTCCAAACTGCCTCTGGAAGCAACATGAGTACAATAACTGTTCGTCTGGAGCTTCATGAAATGGGTTTCCATGGCCGAGCAGACGCACACAAGCCTAAGATCACCATGCACAATGCCAATGTTTGTCTGGAGTGTGTAAAGCTCGCCACCATTAGACACTGGAGCAGTGGAAACGTATTCTCTGGAGTGAAGAATCACGCTTCACCATCCAGTCCGACGGACAAATCTGGTTTGGCGGATGCCAGGAGAACACTACCTGCCCCAATGCATAGTGCCAACTGTAAAGTTTGGTGAGGAGGATAGTGGTCTGTGGCTGTTTTTCATGGTTTGGGCTAAACCCTTAGTTCCAGTGAAGGCAAATCTTAAATCTACAGCACACAATGACATTCTAGACGATTCTGTGCTTCCAACTTTGTGGGAAACAGTTTGGGGAAGGCCCTTTCCTGTTTCCACATGACAATGGCCCTCATGCACAAAGCGAGTTCCTAACAGAAATGGTTTGTCAAGATCGATGTGGAAGAACTTGACTGGCCTGCGCAGAGCCCTCAACCACATCGAACACCTTGGGGGGTGAATTGGAACGCCAACCGTAAGCCAGGCCGTAATCGCCCAACATCAGTGCCCGACCTCACTAATGCTTTTTTGTTTTAATGGAAGCAATGTTCCAACACCTAGTGGAAAGCCTTCCCAGAAGAGTGGAGGCTGTTTATAGCAGCAATGTTCCAACACCTAGTGGAAAGCCTTCCCAGAAGAGTGGAGGCTGTTATAGCAGCAATGTTCCAACACCTAGTGGAAAGCCTTCCCAAAAGAGTGGAGGCTGTTATAGCAGCAATGTTCCAACATCTAGTGGAAAGCCTTCCCAYAAGAGTGGAGGCTGTTATAGCAGCAAAGGGGGGACCAACTCCATATTAATGCCCATGATTTTGGAATGAGATGTTGGACAAACAGGTTTCCACATAGTTTTGGTGTAGTTAGTTGGAATATTACTGATAGTCTGTAGAATATCTATAGATGGACAAATAAAGTGTTACCTGCTCCTTAATGTAGGGGGAGGACATCTTAGGTGTAACACCAGAAACAATTGTGAAATTAAAGATATAGGTCAAGGATTCTGCAATTCAGTGCCTTGCAAAAGTATTCATCCCCGTTGGCGTTTTTCCTATTTTGTTACATTACAACCTGTAATTTAAATGGATTTTTATTTGGATTTCATGTAATGAACATACACAAAATAGTCCTAATTGGTGAAGTGAAATGAAAAAAAATACTTATGAATAAATTACAAAAMAATTAAAACAGAAAAGTGGTGTGTGCATATGTATTCACCCCTTTGCTATGAAGCCCCTAAATAAGATCTGGTGCAACAAATTATCTTCAGAAGTGACATAGTTAGTTCCCTACACAGAGCCTATAGGGCTCTGGTCAAAAGTAGTGCACTATACAGTATACTGTATATAGAGAATAGAGTGCCATTTGTAACTTAGTCAATATCCACGCCTCTTGTAACCCAAGAAAGACCATGTAGAGTATGGGCTTCCAACAGTGGCTAACAGTTACTGGTCTGTCTGAAAGAGACAAACAGCCCTGGTGCATAGCGACAGAGAGAAAGTAGGTGAGTCATCTCCAGGTGGAGTGGTAGAGATTTCTCCTCTCTCTTCCCCCTTCCCCTCCTCTGCTCTCTCTTCCCCCTTCCCCCCCACTCTCTTCCTTGTAGGCTGTCTGTGGGGGAGGAGGGGAGGAGGTGTTCTACAGTCAGACATTGAGGCTGCTGTAGGGGGAGGAGGGGGAGGAGGTGTTCCACAGTAAAGACAATTGAGGTGGCTGTAGTGGAGGGGGGGGGAAGGGTTCTACAGTAAGCATTGAGGCTGTCTGTAGGGGGAAGGAGGGGGAGAGGTGCTTCCTACAGTAAGCATTGAGGCTGTCCTGTGGGGGAGGAGTGGGGAGAGGTGGTTCTACGTAAGACACTGAGGCTGTCTGTAGGGGGAGGAGGGGAGAGGGGGAGGGGTGTTCCACAGTAAGAACATTGAGGCTGTTGTGGGGAGGAGGGGGAGGAGGTGTTCTACAGTAGACATTGAGGCTGTTCTGTAGGGAGGAGGGGGAAGGAGGGGTTCTACAGTAAGACATTGAGGTGTCTTGTAGGGGGAGGGAAGGGAGGAGGTGTTTCTCAGTAAGACATTGAGGTTGTCTGAAGGGGGAGGAGGGGGAGGAGGTGTTCTTACAGACAGGCCATTGAGGGCTGTCTGTAGGGGAGGAGGGGGGAGGTGGTTCTACAGTAAACATTGAGGTGTCTGAGGGGGAGGAGGGGGAGGAGGGTTCTACAGTAAGACATTGAGGCGTCTGTAGGGGAGGAGGGGGAGGAGGGGTTCTACAGTAAGCACATGTGAGGCACTGTCTGTAGGGAGGAGGGGGAGGAGGTGTTTCTACAGTAAGACATTGAGGCTGTTGTAGGGGAGGAGGGGGGAGTGTGTTCATACAGAGGACATTAGCTGTCTGTAGGGGGAGGAGGGGGATGGTTTTACAAGTAAGTTGGGGTGCTTGGGGGGTCTACAGTAAGACTATGAGGCTGTCTGAAGGGGGAAGGAGGGGGAGGTTTCTACAGTAGACGAATGAGGCTGCCTGTAGCGTGGAGGAGGGGGAGGAGGTGTTCTGACGAGTAAGGACATTGAGGCTGTGTAGGGGAAGGAGGGGGAGGCGGGTTCTACAGTAAGACAGATTGGGCTGTCTGGTAGGGGAGGAGGGGGAGGAGTGGTTCTACAGTAAGACATTGAGGCTGTCTCTGTAGGGGAGGAGGGGGTTAGGAGGTGTTTACAGTAGACTTTGAGGCTGTCTGTAGGGGAGGAGGGGTGAGGAGTTGTTCTACAGTAAGGACATTGAGGCTGTCTGTAGGGGAGGAGGGGGACGGAGGTGTCTACAGTAGACATTGCGGCTGTCTGTAGGGGGAGGAAGGGGGAGGAGGGTTCTCAGTTAAGACACTTGAGGTGTTTGGGGAGGAGGAGGGTTCTACAGTAAGACATTGAGGCTGTCTTAGGGGAGGAGGGGAGGAGGTGTTCCAAGTAAAGACATTGAGGCTGTCTGTAGGGGGGGGGGGAGGAGGTGTTTCACAGTAAGACATTGAGGCTGTCTGTAGGGGGAGGAGGGGGAGGAGGTGTTCTACAGTAAAGAATTGAGGCTGTCTGTAGGGGTGAGGAGGGGGAGGAGGTGTTCTACAGGTAAGACATTGAGGCTGTCTGTAGGGGGAGGAGGGGAGGAGGTGTTCTAAAGTAAGACATTGAGGCTGTCTGTAGGTGGAGGAGGGGGAGGAGGGGGAGGAGGTGTTCCACAGTAAAAGCATTGAGGCTGTCTGTAGGGGGAGGAGGGGAAGGAGGGGGAGGAGGTGTCTTACAGTAAGACATTGAGGGCTGTCTGTAGGGGGAGGAGGGGGAGGAGGTGTTCTACAGTAAAGACATCGAGGCTGTTGTAGGGGAAGGAGGGGAAGGAGGGGGAGAAGGGGGAGGAGGGGAGGAGGTGTTCCACAGTAAGACATTGAGGCTGTCTGTAGGGGAGGAGGGGGAGGAGGTGTTCCACAGTAAAAGACATTGAGGCTGTCTGTAGGGGGAGGAGGTGTTCCCAAGT
>NW_019943674.1:45190-57014 GCF_002910315.2 Salvelinus sp. IW2-2015 | reverse complement strand
AAGACATTGAGGCTGTCTGTAGGGGGAGGAGGGGGAGGAGGTGTTCTACAGTAAAGACATTGAGGCTGTCTGTAGGGTGAGAATAGCATATGACCAATAAACTCTGATTAGATTCATATGAAGTAATTCTGAATGTAGTAAACAGGAGGAGGGGGAGAAGGGGTGAACAGGTAACTGTGAAACACAAATAACACTGTATTTAGCCATTAACCCCAATTACACCGTGAAACCAAATATTTTCCAGAAACATGTACGACCCCCTTATAATGCCTTATCATCCCCTCCTCTGCCCATCCTGTCTTGCTGGGTGCACTACGTGTCTCTACTATCATACCACTGACATCAATCAAGGGCCCTTTCACACTACACAGCCAAGCTGAGCCAAGCTGAGTCAAGCTGAGTCAAGCTGAGTCAAGCTGAGTCGAGCTGTGCCAAGCTGAGTTGAGCTGACCCAAGCTGACCCAAGCTGAGCCAAGCTGTGCCAAGCTGACCCAAGCTGAGTCAAGCTGAGCCGAGCTGACCCAAGCTGAGTCAAGCTGAGCCGAGCTGTGCCAAGCTGAGCCGAGCTGTGCCAAGCTGTGCCAAGCTGTGCCAAGCTGTGCCAAGCTGTGCCAAGCTGTGCCAAGCTGAGCCAAGCTGTGCTGTGCTGGCAAGGTTACATATTCACCATAAGTGCTGGGATGGTCAAAAGAAAGGCAATATCTGACCCAGCTTGGTATGGTTTGGGTTGACAGGATATTGTATGAAACCGGCACACGTGTCATCTCACCTTTTCCTGTCGGAGAAGACAAACTTGCGTAGCTTCAGGTCTCCTAATACGATGCCATGCTGGTGACAGTGTGTCACGGCCGACGCCACCTGGTGAAAGAGCTGTGCCGCCGGCCCCTCGTCCAAACGCTTGCAGCTCTTAACGAAGGTGTGCATGTCCCCGTGGTCCTTCTCTAGGAAGACGTATGCCCAGCGCTCCCCCAGGACAATGTCTCGGATACGGCTGATGTTCCTGTGGACCGGCAGGATGCGGTAGGCCCGGAGCTTCTCCTGGTACAGACCCATGTCAAACACCTGTGAGAACAGAGACAGGGATCTATCAGGGTGGATTCAGATGTATCAGCTTAGAGTTTGGCCCCATTGGTGTGAGTCAATACGTATTATAATCGTCTAACAAATCCAATCCATTGAAAACAACTGATTTCTAATGTTTAGTGTTTAAACCTGTAGGCTCAGTGTGGGCTCAGCTTKTTTATGAGAGTTTTGRCCCCAAGGGGTGGAGAGAGCGGACTTCCACCAATAATAACATTTGTTTGTTATTTAATGTGTTAAAATTAGGGGACGCAGGTCTCCCAAACGACACCTGGTTTTAATCTCATCTGTGATCAAGGTTGGTCTTTATTTAAAGCACCTGGAACAGGAGAATGATGACTCTACATTTCCACTCCAATGTTTGCATATCATATTTCACCCATGGTGTGGCGTATTCTACTGACGGGAATGCAAACGAGAGGAGTTGATAAACAGCGGAGAGGGTGTGATGTGTGACATCATCAGCTACGTAACATAAACTCTAATGAAAGATGGCCACGGTTAAGTAGGCTTTTACCATATTATTAGTTTTTACTGTATTATTAGGCTTTTACCATATTATTAGTTTTTACTGTATTATTAGGCTTTTACCGTATTATTAGGCTTTTACCGTATTATTAGTTTTTACTGTATTATTAGGCTTTTACCGTATTATTAGGCTATTACCGTATTATTAGGCTTTTACCGTATTATTAGMKTTTTACCGTATTATTTGTCTATTACTGTATTCGGTTATGACTTTATTATTATGATTTATACGGTATTATTCAGCTTTTACTGTATTATTAGGCTTTTAACATGTTATTAGTATTTTACCGTATTATTTGTCTATTACTGTATTCGGTTATGACTTTCTTATTAGGATTTTACTGTATTATTAGGATTTTACTGTATCATTAGGCTATCACCTTATTATTACTCAATGTGCAAAAGGCGCAAGGAGTATTTGGATCATTGGCCACTGCTCATCAATGCATAACATAATGAATAAATGAATGATTTCAGATGATTTAAATAGGCTACTGATACATTATTATTTCAGTTAAAACGTTGTATAATGACACCAAAGGGTTCATGAAGACTAGGCTTCATGTGAGGTTGTGTGCTGTTGAGCAACACACCACATCTCAGAAACAGTCATTCATTCAAAGAAATTGCACAATGAATGGTTATGGTCTTTGGACTTACCTTGCACACCAGCGCGTCTCCGGTGTCAATGTTGAGTGCGCTGTGCATCCTGTCCTGATCAGCCATATGTAGGAGCAGAAACTGGCCTATCCGGCACGGACCTTGATGGGTCGGGCCYCTCAAGGGGACCGGGGACAGCAGTGACCCTGGCGAGCTACCGAGGAGCCCCGCGTCACCCGGAGACTCACTCAGCCTGGCGCATTTGGACACCAGCTCTTCACCCGTTTCTGAGTCTTCCCGTTTCTGTCCGACTCTTCTCGTGGGAATGCAAGGGACCGGGTTGCTCCACTTAACGTTTATCATTCTAATAGAGCAAATTATCACTCTGCAAACGAGAATCAAATGAACCGTGTATTGTATCCAAATCAGATTACTTTTAAGATTAATGGCAAATTGTGCTTTTCATTATTGTAGCTTCCTATGCGCGTGGAGCAGCTTCTGTCCCAACGCTTTTCATAAAACTGCAACTCTTACTTCTCAGGTTTAAATCTATTTGTATGCTGCATCAAGAATCTGGTCGTGGAATGTATCCTTCCGTGTCAAATCTGGTCGTGGAATGTACAGTTTCCGTGTCAAACCCCGTCGTCGCTTTTTGGGGACAGCCCCAGTCCAGTCAGTCCCCAAAAGGGTCTCCCAAAGGTCCGTCTGGACTGGAGAGAGGATGTCCAGAGAGATCGCGTTGTACTTTCTGGTGTGAAATTCTACCCGCTGTACGGAGAGAGAGAGAGAGACAGTCTAGCTGTAGCGCAGAGCAGAGAAAGCTACAGCTGATTCCAAAGCCTTACGCTCAGTCGACCAGCGCCGCAGGAACTCCGCCCGGTTCAGCCTCCTCTTGAATGACACATGCAGCCTCTGGCGACGATTGAGCAATTCACACACACCACACACACCACACACACCACACACACCACACACACCACACACGCATTACACAGGCCGATAACACACAGCCTGCTTTGACCCTGTTATTACACAGGCCCATAACCCATCATCATAAATTAATGTGGGTCATATAGCCTACAGTTGGCCTACTATGACAAGGCGACAAGGTCTCAATAAATAGTTAATCTGAACCAAATAGTCTTACTATTGGCGATAGGTAGCCTAGAGGTTAAGAGCATTGGGCCAGTAACCGATAGGTTGCTGGTTTGAATCTGTGAGCTGACTAGGTGAAAAATCTGCTGATGTGCCCTTGAGCAAGGGACTTAACCCTAATTGCACCTATAAATTGCTCTGGTTAAGAATGTCTGCTAAATCAGTGGTTRCCAAACTGTGGGATGTGTTATGTGTCGTCGCACCCCATCTGGCTTTCAACTTACTCTTGAAAGTTGTAATAGTAGAATGCTCAAGGTGCAATTTCTAAATTGGATAGTGAATCATCAGTTTTTCTCTTGTCATGTCAGTCATTACAGACCTTAGAGAGCTATTTATAACCTGTCAGAAATGTCCAGATCAACTAGRCAACGTTTTTTAGCCCATAGATTTTGTAGTAATGTTGGAATCACTCKAATATCACATGAAMACACATTAGACATGGCAAAATGTGTAGAATGGCAGGAAAATGTGCTTTAAACCTGCACATTTCTCTCCACCAACAAGAAGGGTGTGAACAGTTTGTGTCATGAACAGTGATGGTGCCCAGAGACATATTTAATATTTTATTTTTTTAACGAGGCAAGTCAGTTATGAACAAATTCTTATTTACAATGACAACCTAACCCTGATGCCGCTGGGCCAACTGTGCACAGCCCTATGGGACTCCCAATCACGGCACGTTGTGATACAGCCTGGAATCGAACCAGGGTCTGTAGTGACGCCTCTAGCACTGAGAAGGCAGTACCTTAGACAGGTGCGCCACTCGGGAGACCAAATAGACGTTGAGCGGGATATTCCCCAATGCTGGAAGGGGAGCCCTGAGTGAAAATGGTAGGGAACCCCTGTGCTAAATGACTAAAATCTAAATGTACCATGAAAAGACTCAATACTCTAACAGGGATTTACCATAGTAGAAACCTTAGCATTATCTAAAGGTATTTAGCAGCAGAACATGTTTTCCCTGCCGTGCATGTTAGTTGTGTTCGTGACTCACCTCCATAAAGGTTGAGTGGTGGCAGTGGAGGCCTATAGTCTGACTCAAGCATTCACATAAACTGCAGGCCGTCTCGTAAACAAGACMATAGCTGGATCACAGAGAGGGAGAGACAGTGTATTCCAAATCAGCCAGGGCTTAGCCAACCAAAACCGCAAAGAACAAATCATGCTAAAACAATGGCTACAACACCATCACATATTTTCACACAAGTAGTCAGATAGCAAAGGGAATAGTCAGCACCATTTTTATTTTATTTTTTACTGTCGACTGTAAAGTTAAAGTGAGAGTCAGAGGCTGTATCACAAATGGCATCCAATCTATCCTATACAGTGCACTACTTTTGTTAAGAAGTTATATAGGGAATAGGGTGCTATTTGAGAACAGGGTGCTAATTTTCCGCCTGTATGAGTGATGATTCATTGTGAATGGAGAAAGACAAAAGAGATGGGGCAATCCTCCCACCATAGCAATGAGAGGTGCTGAACATAGCATAGCATAACATAGCATAGCATAACATATCATAATGTAACATAGCATAACATAGCAGAACATAGCATAGCATAACATAGCATAATGTAACATCTATAATGCAATATCAACAGTATCATAATCGTAGACTACACTAGAACAACATTAGAACAAACACTAGCATAGGCATATACATACCCATAATGTAAACTAGCATAACTATTAAAGCAGTAACATCAGCATAGCATAACATAAGACACTATTAGACATAAACATATCATAGTAGAACATAACAGTCTCACAGTAATGAACATTAATAGCATTCACAAGCATAACATTAAGCATACATAACATAGCATAGTAAATGCAGCTAACATATTCATAATGTAACATAGCATAACATAGCAAGCCGTAAAACTCATAGCCATAACACTAATGCATAGCATAACATGTTCAAAAAACATACGCGAAACAGTATGCATTAAACGCAGCACACTAGCATTAATAGCGACTCATAAATCATATCTGTAAAATGGTATATTGGAATCAGCTCTTTCGAACTTTAACAGCTAGGACCCTTCTTTTTTATATTTTAAAGTGGTTTGTGTCGACTAAACGCCTCCCATAAAGAAAATGAGAATTAGAAACTACAGGTTCACCCTGGTTCGAGGCCACAATCTTAGCCTTATGAGTTACTAGCCACTACTCAAGAATTGCATTTGCGAAAGGCTCAGCGACAACTCATACTCAACGACACTGGCGCTTGTTGTCAGTGCAAGACATACAATTACACAATTAGGTGCATCCTCAGGCTAGGTCATGAAAGGTGCAATAGTTATTCTAGTGTATTAAAGGTGCAGTTCTCTCTCCATCTGTGGGTCTAATCCCAAGAAGTTCTGAGGAAAACTGGTTAAGAAGGCGAGAATAAACTCCCGTGTCACAGCTGCCATGTCCCTTAATGTTGGATGACTGTGGTTGTTGAGCGTTAGACAAGAAAGCACACAGCGCTTGACGCGTCTTTAGTACGAAGTGCTATACTGGCTCATTAAATGATCAGCCGAGCCCGATTCTATCTGTAACAGGCCATTCCGGACGGTATCCTTGAGGCGCCGTTAATACACTCCACAACTCATGTATTCTCTTCAATTCTCAGCCAAACTACTTCTACACCTGCGACTTAGAGCCACCGAGCTTTATTAACTTCCTCATTTTCCGCCGGCTGCCTATAGTACCGCAAACAAATTTTCGCTCCTAGCAGGCAGTTCACTGGAGGGATGTTCCAAGAGGTGCTAAATGGACATCCTTAAACTTCTTGGCGCTACGGATCCCGTTACCTAGTGGGATCAATTTACCGGGATCATTTTCCTAAACAACCACTGAATTGCAGAGCGCCAAATTCAAAAATAATCCTAAAAATATTTAGAATCATGGAATCACAAGTGAAATATACCAAAACACAGCTTAGGTTGTTGTTAATCCACCTATCGTGTCAGATTTTGAAAATATGCTTTACAGCGAAAGCAATCCAAGCATTTGTGAGTGTATCAGTCAATGCTAGAACAGTTAGCCTTAAATTAGCTTGGTCACTAAAGTCAGAAAAGCAATAAAATTAATCGCTTACCTTTGATAATCTTCGGATGTTTGTACTCACGAGACTCCGAGTTACACAATAAATGTTATTTTGTTTCGATAAATATTAGTTTTATAACAAAAAAACGCCATTTGGGTTGCGCGTTATGTTCAGAAAACCACAGCCTCGTTCCGTTCCTGAAAGGCAGAAGAAAATTCCAAAAAGTATCCGTAATGTTCGTAGAAACATGTCAAACGTTTAAAAAAAAAATCAATCCTCAGGTTGTTTTTAACATACATAATCGATAATATTTCAACCGGACGATAACCTACTCAATAAAAGAGAGAAAGAAAATGTCGAGCTACCCCTCTCACGCGCAGGAACTAATCAAAGGACACCTGACTCGTTTTGAAAAATCTCGCTCATTTTTCAAAATAAAAGCCTGAAACTATGTTTAAAGCCTGGTCACAGCCCGAGGAAGCCATTGGAAAAGGAATCTGGTTGATACGCCTTTAAATGGAGGAGGGGCAGGCAACAGAACAGGGATAAAAAAAAGAAGAAGCACTTCCGGGTTGGATTTCCTCAGGTTTTCGCCTGCAGAATCAGTTTTGTTATACTCACAGACAATATTTTGACAGTTTTGAAAACTTTGGAGTGTTTTCTATCCTAATCTGTAAATTATATGCATATTCTACGATCTGGGCCTGAGAAATAGCCCGTTTACGTTGGGAACGTTATATATATATATATAAAAAAAACGCCCCTAGCGTCAAGAAGTTAAACTTGACCCCCAAAAAACATCTAGGTCAGATGGTTTAGACCCTTTCATCTTTAAGGTTGCTGCCCCTATCTTTGACAAGCCTATCTCCAACTTTTTTTAACCTGTCTCTCCTTTCTGGGGAGGTTTCCATTGCTTGGAAGGCAGCCACGGTTCATCCTTTATTTAAAGGGGGAGATCAAGCTGATCCTAACTGTTACAGGCCTATTTCTATTTTTGCCCTGTTTATCAAAAGTTTTGGAAAAACTTGTTAATAATCAACTGACTGGCTGTCTTGATGTCTATAGTATTCTCTCTGGTCTGCAATCTGGTTCCCGCTCAGGTTATGGATGTGTCACTGCAACCTTAAAGGTCCTCAATGATGTCACCATTGCTCTTGATTCTAAGCAATATTGTCCTGCTATTTTTATATTCGACTTTGCCAAACAGCTTTTGTACGGTAGAGCCATTTCAATTCTTTGTGGTGCCTGCTAAGGAGTATTGGCGACTTGCGCTACTGGTTGAATGAAATAAGACACAAAATCGACTCAAGGGGGGACGGCAAGAGATCAATAAACGCAGGAAGAAAAAACTTTGATTGTACCATCATCTTCCTCCCGGCTCCTGCTGGGATTTCAGGCAGATTACTCTTCTGAAGTTGTCAGTAATTAGGGCTACGATGAGGAGTGTCGGCAACCTTTCACATGTTGATGGTCCAATTGGATCCGCTACAATTTGTACCAATCTGAGTGGCCAACTAATGTGGGGCTTTCATGGGCCATTTTCGTGAACAGTTTAATTTCAGTTAGCCGTAATGCCAAGATGGGCAGCATTAGTTGTCCGTTCGTTGTGTTGATCCTTGCAGATACTGACTTTTAAGAGTTATGGTTTTAATGACGCTCATGATCCTGTCGTAGCAGACAGCAACAGCACGTTTTGGTATGTAAAGTGGTGGATGCTATATTAATAATGAACGTTGTATTTTTAACAATCTGCGAGTCTCTATTTTATCGAATGTTGGCTGTACAAAAATTTCTGGATTGAGAAGTCTTCTTTTTTCGTTCCTGCCGTCTGGCGGCAACTATTACAATCTGTTAGTCTACACCTTTTTAGGAGTCTGGACGCGCGCGGAGTCAGAAGGCGTCTGTCTCCTGCAAAGGCCTCCTACACCGAGCGGCAAGTGCGCACTGAAGGCTAGGAGGGAGAAGCGGTTGGGCGCCTAGATTGTAAAAACCGATGGCAAGTGGGTGCCATGGAATCTACGCTCGTCTAATGCGCAACGTCTACTGGTCATGCAGTGCAGCACGACTGTGGGGCTGAAAGACCCTCCTAAGAAAAGCGCGGAATTATGTCTGTTATCTGGTGGCCTGCTCTTTAACTCCAATTGCCGGGTCCTGAATTTCAATAGGCTGAATGATCAATGTTGTAGTGATAATCTTCAGCTTTTGCCCTCCGACTAGACGCATCATGTCAATAGCCACCGGAGAACTTGATATCTCTCTGCATTACGCAATTGTACGTACTCTCACTTCTCAAGTGGGCCTACACTATCCAACATCTCAAAATCTGAATAATTTTTTTCTGTGTAGAAAGAACTCAGCTCATTTTATTTTAATTGGCTCCACGCGCAGTTCCTCACAGCAATTGGTCATAATGAGATGAATTGATTTTCTGTTTTTTTTTTGCTTTAATTTGATCTCTAGTATGTGGCGGCCGGGAAACCCTGGGCGCGGCGTAGATAGCATGCAATCTCTACGCGCCTCCTCCCTTTGGACTTTAAAAAAACCATTCACAGGTTTTGGCCATCTTGGCATGTACATTCAGTAGTCTAATTTGCAAAAAATATAGACATGATTAGAATATGGGCCACTGGGCAATAAAAAAAATCAAATGCAGACAATAGTGGTTTTATCAGACACTTGGCTAAAGAAATCTGTGTCAAAACTCGAGGCCCCCGCGGTACATGGTTGCAGATGATAAAAAAAAAAAAAAAAGAAGAGGAGGAGGAGTTGGCAATTTATGGTGAATCATAGTTTAACACCTCTGAAATATTCTGCTCGATTAACGGCAAAGGCCAACATTTTGAATTGCTGCGGTTAAAGTGAACGACAGTTGAAAGTCGGAAGTTTACATAACTTGGTTCTGGAGTCATTGAAACAACTCATTTTTTCACCACTTCGCAAAGCAAATTTCTTGTTTACACTATAGTTTTGGGAAGTGTCGGTTAGGGAGACATACTACTTTGTGCATGACACAATCTTGTCGCAACAATTGTTTACAGGAGCAGATTATTTACTTATAATTCAGCTGTATGCACAATTCGCAGTGGGTTCAAGTTTCAACACTAAAGTTGACTGTGGCTTTTTACAGCTTGGAAACAGTCGCGCAGAAATATTTATGTCATAGTTTAGAAGGCTTCTGAATAGGCTAATTGACATTTTTGAGTTCAATTGGAGGTGTACCTGCATATGTATCTGCAGGGTGGGGGGCAAGGGCCTAAGCCGTTCAAACTCAGTGGGCCTCTTTGAGGCTTGACATCATGGGAAAATGCCAAAGAAATCAAGCCAAGACCTCAGAAAAAAGCGTTAGTGGGTTCACGGCGCGCCCTTTTTGTGCAGTGTAGACCTCCACAAGTCTTGTTCATAGCTGTGCCTTGGGAGCATTTCCAAACGCCTGAAGTACCTATTTCAATCTGTACAATAACAATAGTAGCTGCGCAAGTATAAAACACCATGGAGCCAGCGCCCTGAACCTTAAGATCCTTTTTAATCTCATTTTTGGTAGGTCAGGGTGTGACTAGGGTGGGTAGCTCTAGTTTTTGCATTTCTATGTTGGCCTGCATGGATGGTCTCCCAAATGCGAGAGGCAGCTGTCTTCGTTGTCTCTGATTGGGATCATAGCTTAGGGCAGGATCGGGCCTTTTCGGCACACTGTTTTGTGTGGGATCTTGTTTTTGTGTAGCTCCTGTTGAGGCAGCCGCAGAAGCGTCACGTTTTTTTTCTTCTGTATTGTACAAATGGTGATCCAGACTAGACCTAGACAGGGCATTTTTACTAGGCGATTTAGCATGTCAGAATCGTGAAAAATGTAATTTTAAATGTATTTGGGGCTAAAGTGTATGTAATCTTCGCGACTTCAACTGTATATAAGTGATCACTGTAGTCGGTGGGCTACATACCACCATCGGCTTCGGGAGCGCACGCTAACTCTCTTTTTGAATCCTTGGGCACAAGGCCAATGAGCTCTGAATTCATTATTTTAGTGGAGATTGGAACTGTACATTGCTACATCTGTATGGGACTCTTTTAAAGAAGCTTGGACCATTTATCTAACAGAAATACCCCTCACAAATACACTTGACTGAGACAAAGGGAAACGCCTGTTATATTTTAAAAATACATTTTCAAGACAATTGTTTGATGAGGCAGGCTGGCGTTTTACATGAATGCTCTACGATAACAATTGACAGAGTAAGTCTGATGTCCAGATGTTGACATTTGCATGTCCTTTGTGATAAGCATTGCCCATCGTGGTAAATGGTGAATCAGGTGGAAGGGACAATCCGCTGGGCTTTCAGATTAACTATTGCAGAATTAAATTAAAAAGAGAAATGTGTCTTGGCTTAAGTTAAACGATAGCAGCCTAGCTTCGGAAAGTATTCAGTAACCCCCTTGACTTTTTTTTACAAAATAATGCAATGACATAATACGCTTGAAATATCACATTTAGCATAAGTATTCAGACGGCCTTTACCTCAGTACTTGTTGTAGATAGAGGCACCTTTGGCCAGGCAAATTACAAGGCAATACAGTCTTCTAGGGTATGACGCTAGCAATTTGGAGAAGCACCTGTTTTTGGAGAGTTCTCGGCCATTGCCTCTTGCAGATCCTGCTCAAGCAGCTGTCAGGTTGGATGGGAGAGTGTGCTGCAGGCAGTCTAATTTTCAGACGGCTCATCAGAAGATGTTAGACTCGGGTTCAATTCCAGACTTTAGCTGGGCCAACTCAAGGACATTCATGAGACTTGGTTCAGAAACTACTCCTATGGTTGTCTGGATTTTTTTCTGTGTGCTAGGGTTGTTGTCCGTTGGAAGTTGAATTTCGCTCCCCAGTCTGAGGTCCTGAGCAGGATTTTAATCAAGGACGCTCTCTGGGCACTTTGCTCTGCGTTCTCTTTGGCCTCATCCTGACTAAGTCTGCCCAGTCCCTGGGCGCACAAAAATGAATCCCACACAGGCATGATGGCTGTAAACGCACGCATTGCTTCAGCCGTAGGGATGGTGCAGCGGTTTACTCCAGACGTGACGGCTTGATTCAGTGCGCAGAGTTGGCATCTTGGTTTCATCAAACCAGAGATCTTGTTTGCTTATGGTCTGAGAGTCTTTAGGTGCCTTTTGCCAACTCCAAGAGGGCTGTCATGTGGCCTTTTAGCTGGAAGCTTCTGTCTGGGCCATCTAAGCCATAAAGGGCCATAGAGTGCTGACAGGTGGTTGTCCTGTCCGGAACGATTGTCCGGCATGCTCCAAGCAGATTAAGTCTCTAGAGCTCTGTCAGATGACATTCGGGTGTTTCTTGGTCACCTCCGGCTGACCAAGGCCTTCTGCAGTTTCGGGCGGCGGCGCTCGCAAACTTCTTCAATTAGAGAATGATGAGACACTGTTGTTCTTGGG
>NW_019943674.1:41809-45165 GCF_002910315.2 Salvelinus sp. IW2-2015 | reverse complement strand
CCCCAGACTGGGGACCTCGTTGCGGGCCGGACTGGGCACCCGTTGCGGGCCCGGACTGGGGACCGTCGCTGGAGGCTCCGGACTGGAGACCGTCGCTGGAGGCTTCGGACTGGAGACCGCGCTGGAGGCTCCGGACTGATACCGTCGCTGGAGGCCCGGACTGGAGACCGTCGCGGAGGCTCCGGACTGGAGACCGTCGCTGGTGGCTCCGGACTGGAGACTCTTGCGGAGGCTCAGGACTGGAGAACGTCGCTGGAGGCTCCGGAATGGAGACCGTCGCTGGAGGCTCCGGACTGGAAGAGTCGCTGGAGGCTCCGGACTGGAGACCATCGCTGGATGGAGACTCCGGACTGGAGACCGTCGCTGAAGACTCCGATGGGGACCCTCGCTGATAGGAGGAGACGTGGGGCTGCCACAGGGCCCACAGGCTGGGGAGACATACATGAGGCCTGGTCCTAGAGGAGGCACAGGATGAACCGGGCTGTGGGGAGCACTGGAGATCTGGTGCTTACCACGTGCACCTCTCCTGGCGAACTGGGGATACCGTGCATAGAGCTGGCGCAGTATTACCCGGGCCAGAGAGACGCACCGACGACCAGGAGCACTGAGCCGGCACAATCCCCCCTGGCTGAATGCCAACTCTAGCACAGCAACTGCGGGAGCTTGCAGAGAGGGCACCGGGCATGAGAGCACACTGGAGACACACGGCGTAGAGAGCCGCATAACCTGGTGCCTGACTAGTCACTCTCTCCCACGGTAAGCACGGGGAGTTGGCTCAGGTCTATAACCTGACCATCCCTGTGTGCCTCCCCCCCAAATTGTTTTTTGGGGCTGCCTCTCGTACCTGCTTCGCTGACTTGCCTCCTCATATCGCCGCCGCTCTGCTTTCGCTGCCTCCAGTTCCCCTTGGACGATACTCCCCAGCCTGCCTCCAGGGTCCCTTACTGTCCAGGATCTCCTCCCATGCCAGGAGTCCCTTTCACCACGCTGCTTGGTCCTTTGGTGGTGGGAGTTCTGTCACGGCCGTCGAAAGAACTGAACCAAAGCGCAGCGTGGTTAGCGTACATTTTCCCTTTATTTATAAATGACGCCAACAAAAACAATAAACAATACAAAACGACCGTGAAGCTTAAGGGCTATAGTGCCACAAACAAGAAATACAAAAACATAGAATATAGAATGCCCACCCAAATACACCCTGACCAAACCCAAAATAGAGACATAAAAAGCTCTCTAAGGTCAGGTGTGACAATCTGATTATCTTATGGCTTGGCGGTAGAAGATGTTAGGGAGGCTTTTGTAACCAACACGATTTGATGAATTTATTCATACTATTAATCTTTTCATGAGATATAGTCCTGACAGAAATCTAGGATTGCTATCCAAGCCGGCTGGTCGTTTGTTCTCTCGGTTCTGTGTCTGGTACGCGAGCCAGTCTTTTTGTTCCACATCTTTGGATTTGGAGGCGAGTCGTTCATTCTAAATGTTCCATTCCATGATGGCTGACAATGGTCTTATCCGTTGCTTGCTAGCTAGCCAACTATGGCTACACAGTCACATCAAACAGCGCAGCCAGAATAACAGCAAAGCAGCTGCATTTTTGTTTGTTTAAGCTGTTTTCTAGGGATTTTTTGGGGATACATCCATAGCAATGATGCGTGATTTCGACATAGAACATTTTCTCTCTCGCAGGGACACTTTTCAGAGGAGCCAACTAAACAAACAACATGATCACTCTTTACTCAATGTGTATTGACAGGAAACTAACTGCATTTTGTGTTTTTCTATTTAAATGTCTTCATATACATACAAATTATGCTGATTCATGATTTCYACTGGCTAAGAAAAGTTGCCAGCCTGTCTGTCTCGTACCGACACGTTCTTTACGTCGAGATAGAATTAGAATTTTGGAACAACGTTCCAAATGTCGGAGAGACAGACAGCGAGGTCAATACACACCTCTGCTGTTGAAAACCAGTCAGATTGAACAGGGTAAATAGGCATTTCAACGTTATAGCCTTAGCCCGTGGTAACTTGTGGAACGGACACCGGCTGGAACATGGGTTTAACCAATCAGCATCCAGGATAAGACCCACCCGTTGTATAACAAAGCATAACATAGCATAAAATAACATAGCATAGCACAACACAACACACCGTACCGTAACAGGCTCGTTGGTAGAAGGCATTACGTGCGATTTGCAACACGCCTAGGGTTGTGGGTTCATTCATCGGGGGACCTTGAGATGCAAATGTAATGGTTGGTATGTGTAACGCTTATATTTATAGACCCACAATTGTGTAAGGACAATTGCGGCTTCTTCGGATAAGAGCGTCTGCTAAATGACTTAAATTAAATGGTAAATGTAGACAGTAGTGACAGAGATACATAGTACTCTCTAGTGAGAATAGAGTCTTGGAGCACAGTTATTAGTAGAACAGGTAGTTTAGAGCTCTAGGTAGAACACTAGATCAGAACAGTAGATCAGTAATGAACAAGTTAGAATGTTATAATTAGCTCTCTAGGTAGACAGTAATAGACAGTAGTAGACATTAGACAGTGTGGTTGTGTGACAGCGTTGTTGTAATCGTCAGTTGACAGTTATTAATTAAATCACCCAGGAAACCTGCATTATATATTCATAATAGTCTGTTATAATAAAGGAGCAGTGATTTGTCATGCCCTGATACACAACTAACCTCTTCGGGGAGTGTGTGTTTGTAGTTCTTGTTTAGTCTTGAATATATCCAGCTCACATACATACTTGCATGGAGGCAGGCACGAAACAGCGACACACAAGACACTCAAGGAGAGGGTAGTGAGTCATGACAAACAACACACAGAGTGTTCTATATTCACACAGGTATAGGATTTCAGCTACTATCCTTGTCAAATTCCTTGTCTCACACTAGGCATGTAAAAACCAAAAGGTTGCTGGTTCGACTCCCTGAGCCGAACTAGGTGAAAATCTGTACATGTGCCTTGAGCAAGGAACTTAAACTCTGATTGTTGTCAAGTATGTGCTCTGGATAAGTCTGCTGAATGACACGTGTGTGTGTGAGTGTGTGTGTGTGTGTGTGTGTGTGTGTGGTGTGTGTGTGTGTGTGTGTGTGTGTGGTGTGTTGTGTGTGTGTGTGTGTGTGTGTGTGGTGTGTGTGTGTGTTGTGTGGGTTGTGTGCGCACACGCAGGTATCAGTGTCTCCAGTCTTCATTAACTGTTATATAATACTCTCCTGTGAGTTAAAGCAGGTACTTCCACACACGGTGTTGTTCCTGAGTTAATTAAGCATGAACATCCCATATGCTTAGGTCTTGTTAGGATATAAAAAATGCCAGTTGCTCATTATTTATGACA
>NW_019943674.1:32696-37717 GCF_002910315.2 Salvelinus sp. IW2-2015 | reverse complement strand
GGGCATGGTCATTAAGAGTATTCTGACTTCCCGGAACACTTGACACATCAACAGTTGGTGGACCAGTCGTATGTACAGCCTGGCTGTATTCTGACTTCCCTGAACACATCAACAGTTGGTGGACCAGTCGTATGTTACAGCCTGGCTGTATTCTGACTTCCCTGAACACTTGACACCATCAACAGTTGGTGGACCATCGTATGTTACAGCCTGGCTGTATTCTGACTTCCCTGAACACATCAACAGTTGGTGGACCAGTCGTATGTTACAGCCTGGCTGTATTCTGACTTCCCTGAACACATCAACAGTGGTGACCAGTCGTATGTTACAGCCTGGCTGTGTTCTTCGCAAATGAAACCCTATTCCCTTTGTGTGCACTACTTAGACAAGGGCCAACAGGGCTCTGGTCAAAAGTAGTGCGCTATAAATGGAATAGGTCGATTTGGGATGCATACCCTGTATTGCTGCTCGCTCTAGTCCAGACAAGGATGCAGTGTAAATTCCATAGAATAATGTGTTGTTTATGAGCACTATGCATACTCTCTGCGTCGTTCTCTATCCAGTGGTCTCCCCAGAAGGTGAGTCATTCTCTATCCAGTGGTCTCCCCAGAAGGTGATCATTCTCTATCCTGGTTCTCCCAGAAGGTGAGTCATTCTCTGTGCAGTGGTCTCCCCAGAAGGTGAGTCATTCTCTATCCAGTGGTCTCCCCAGAATGTCAGTCATTCTCTGTCCAGTGGTCTCCCCAGAAGGTGAGTCATTCACCACGGCTAGAAGAAAAGATATCAGGGGTCTCAAAGGAGCACAGGGGTTATGAAAGGTGTGTCTCAGTCGCCAGATCTCAAACCAATTGAAGACTTCTGGGAGATTCTGGAGCGGCGCCTGAGACGGCGTTTTCCACCACCATCAACAAAACACCAAATGATGGAATTTCTTGTGGAAGAATGGTCTTGCATCACGCCAAGAGTTCCAGACACTTGTAGAATCTATACCAAGGCTCATTGAAGCGGTTCTGGCAGCTGGTTGTAACCCAACACCCTACTAAGACACTTTATTATCAGGTTTTATTTTGGTTTGCAGTTACCAGTTCCCTGTTCCCTGTTCCCAGTTCCCAGTTCCCAGTTCCAAGTTCCCAGTTACAAGTTACAAGTTCCCTGTTCCCTGTTCCCAGTTCCCTGTTCCCAGTTCCCTGTACATAAATAATTAGCCTACATCTCAAAGTGTAGCCTGTATGTTCACATCGATGCTGACATGAGGGAGGCAGCAGAGAATGTAGCCAAACTTTTAATTACATAAATATAGGCTAAACGCCAGTCACGAAGGACAAATATATTGTAGGATAATTAACATTAACGTCTAAAAGCTTGATTCTGTTCACATACTCAAGGCACAGTTGTAGCAATTGATAATGTAATAAAATGCCAATAATGTAATAATTACCGATAATGTAATAATTACAGATAATATGATAATTACGGTTAATGCAAAAATGCTGATAATGTAATAAAATMCCAATAATGTAATACATACTGATAATGTAATAAATATMCTGAAACCATAACGTAATAATATTTTTGTGCATAATGTAATAATAAACATTATTATTATTATTAAATGATGTGCTGATTATGACATTATATTACATTATGAATTGGGTAAAAACAAATCCATGAATAGTGGTATAACTTTAACTAATTATTAAATATTCACTATTTCCTTTTATTTTCATGCATACCAAGTGTCCTGCTTCAGTAATAGCCAAAGCACATGTGAATCGCCCCCAATACACACCACTGATTCAGTGAATCAGTCAGTCAGTTGTTGAGTCTGTCTGTCTGCGTAAATGACAGAGAGTGTGTTTGTGTGTAGCACACAAGGTGTTGTGATGCATCTAGTGCTTCATTGCAATAGTTCGAGGGAAGGTGCATGCCTCTCACTTACAGACCAATGCTGCTGGCTAGCTCTTGTGGTAAAAGGGGGGAAAAGCTCTGTGTGTAAGCCTTCCCTTGCCAGWAAACAGCCTCTCCTTCACCAAGGCCTCCTGTTGGAAACAAATGGTAACTGGGCATCCCCGCGGCKCCAGGCTAACTTGGGAAGGGATCTTGGAGATCCTCAGAGTTGCGTTATGTGGACACACCCTGGCATCGGCAAACCACTGTGCCACTGTCTTGTGGGTAAATCTGGGAAGACAAAGGCTAGGAGAGCTCACCCTGAGAGAAAAGCAACGTGCTGGCGACGCTTGAAAGGCGGTCCTCCAACAGACTGGAGCCTCCTGCATTCACCTAGATTTCTGTAGGTATCCACTACTCCTCTTCACCTAGATTCCTGGTAGGTACCACTGCTGCTCTTCAGCTAATTTCCTGTAGTTATCCACACTGCTCTTCAGCTGAGTCCTCTAATTATTCCAATACTGCGTGCTTCACCTAGATTCCTGAGTTATACTACTCGTCGACTTTAGTATCACGTACTGCTCTTCAAGCTAGATTTCCTGCTAGGTATTCCACTACTGCTCTACTAGCTATATTCCTTAGGTATCCACTACTGCTCTCACCTGAAGATTTCTGTAGGTATCCACTACTGCCTCTTCAGGCTATTTCCTGTGTAGGTATCCATCTACTGCTCTTCACCTAGATTTCCTGTAGGTATCCACTGCTGCTCTTCACCTAGATTTCCTGTAGGTATTCCACTGTGGCTCTTCACCTAGATTTCCTGTAGGTATCCACTACTCGCTCTTCAGCTAACTTTCCTGTAGGTATCCACATGACTGCTCTTCACTAGATTTCCTGTAGGTATCCACTACTGCTCTTCACCTAGATTCCTGTAGGTATCCACTACTGCTCTTCACTAGATTTTATATCCACACTCTCTTCACGCTAGATTTCCTGTAGGTATCCACTACTGCTCTTCACCTAGATTTCCTGTAGGTATCCACTACTGCTCTTCACCTAGATTTCCTGTAGGTATCCACTACTGCCTTCAGCTATGATTTCTGTAGTATCACTACTGCTCTTCACTAGATTTCCTTGTAGGTATCCACTACTGCTCTTCAGCTAGATTTCCTTAGGTATCCACTACTGCTCTTCACCTAGAATTCCTCGTAGGTATCCACTACTGCTCTTCACCTAGATTTTCCTGTAGTATCCACTACTGCTCTTTATAACTAGATTTCCTGTAAGGATCCACTATGCTCTTCACTAGATTTCCATAGGTAGTTCCACGCTGCTTCCCTAGTATTCCTGAGTTATCCACTCTTGCTCTTCACCTATGATTTTCCTGTAGAGATCCACTGCTGCTTACTAATTTCTAGCATACTACTGTTTCACCTGTAGATTTCCCTGTTATCGCACTACTCTCTTGTTCAGCTAGATTCTCCTGAGGTATCCACACTGCTCTTCAGCTAGATTTCCTGTAGGTATCCACTACTGCTCTTCACGCTAGATTCCTGTAGGTATCCACTACTGCTCTTCAGCTAGATTTCCTAGTTATCCACTACCTGCTCTTCACCTAGATTTCCTGTAGGGTATCCACTACTGCTCTTCACCTAGATTTCTGTAGGTATCCACTGCTGCTCTCTCACCTAGATTTCCTGTAGTATCCACTTACTGCTCTTCACCTAGATTTCCTGTACGTATCCACTACTGCGCTTCACGTAGATTTCCGTAGGTATCCACTACTGCTCTTCAGCTAGATTTCCTCTAGTATCCAACTGCTCTTCCAGCTATAATTTCCGCTAGGTATCCACTACTGCTCTTCACCTTAGATTTCCTGTAGGTATTCCACTACTTGCTCTTCACTATATTTCCTGTAGGTATCCACTGACTGCTCTTCACCTAGATTTCCTGTAGGTATCCACTACTGCTCTTCAAACTAGATGTTCCTGTAGGTATCCACTACTGCTCTGCACCTAGATTCCTGTAGGTATCCCACACTTGCTCTTCAGCTATATTTCCTGTAAGGTATCCACTCTGCTCTTCAGCTAATTCCTGTAGTTATCCACTACTGCTCTTCAACTAGATTTCCTGTAGGTATCCACCTACTGGCTCGTTCATGCTATATTTCCTGTAGGTATCCACTACTGCTGCTTACCTTTTAGTATCCATGCTGCTCTCACCTAGATTTTCCTGTAGGTATCCACTACTGCTCTTCAGCTAGATTTCTGTAGTATCCACTACTGCTCTTCACCGAGATTTCCTGTAGGATCCACTACTGCTCTTCACGTAGATTTTCCGTAGTCATCCACTACTGCTCTTCAGCTAGATTTCCTCTAGGTATCCACTACTGCTCTTCACCTACATTCTCTGTAGTATCCACTTACTGCTCTTCAGCTATATTTCCTGTAGGTATCCACTACTGCTCTTCAGCTATATTTCCTCAGGTATCCACTACTGCTCTTCACCTAGATTTCCTGTAGGTATCCACTACTGCTCTTCAGCTATATATTCCTGTAGTATCCACATACTGCTCTTCACCTAGATTTCCTGTAGGTATCCACTACTGCTCTTCAGCTAGATTTCCTGTTAGTTATCCACTACTGCTCTTCCAGCTAGATTTTCTGTAGTATCCACTACTTCTTTTCAACTAGATTTCCTGTAGTATCCACTACTGCTCTTCAGCTAGATTTCCTGTAGTTATCCACTACTGCTCTTCAGCTAGATTTCCTGTAGTATCCACTACGATAACTACTGTGATTATTATTATTTGACCCTGCTGGTCATTTATGAACATTTGAAACATCTTGGCCATGTTCTGTTATTAATCTCCACCCGGCACAGCCAGGAAGAGGACTGGCCACCCCTCATAGCCTGGTTCCTCTCTAGGTTTCTTCTAGGTTTTGCTGCCTTTCTAGGGAGTTTTTCCTAGCACCGTGCTTCTACACCTGCATGCTTCTGTTTTGGGTTTAGGCTGGTTTCTGTACAGTACTTCGAGATATTAGTGATGTACGAAGGGCTATATAAAATAAGCTTGATTTGATTTGATTTACTGCTCTCACCTAGATTTCCTGTAGGTCAGGACTGATGTCTGA
>NW_019943674.1:29001-32671 GCF_002910315.2 Salvelinus sp. IW2-2015 | reverse complement strand
TCCTCAGCTGTGGGGAGGTGATGGGTAAATCCTGGAAAATGTCTCCTTCCCACCCGACAGTGAGAAGTGATGTCTGGGACACAGCACATCCGCCACCTCACTCTTACATAATTTCATAAAAAAAAATTTCATAATTAATTTACTGCTCTTCACCTAGATTTCTGTAGGTATCCACTACTGCTCTTACATGCGTAGATTTCCTGTAGGTATCCACTACTTGCTCTTCAGCTAGATTTCCTGTAGGTATCACTACTGCTCTTCACCTAGGATTACTCCTGTAGGGTATCCACTACTGCTCTTCACTAGATTTCCTGTAGGTATCCACTCTGCTCTCACCTAATTCCTGTAGGTATCACTGCTGCTCTTCACCTAGATTTCCTGTAGCGTATCCACTACTGCTTTCAGTAGATTTTCCTGTAGGTATCCACTACTGGCTCTTCAGCCAGATTTCCTGTAGTTATCCACTACTGCTCTTCACGCTAGATTTCCTGTAGGATCCACTACTGCTCTTCACCTAGATTTCCTGTAGGTATTCCACTCTGCTCTTCACTAGATTTCCTGTAGGTATCCACTGCTGCTCTTCACCTAGATTTCCTGTAGGTATCCACTGCTGCTCTTCACTAGATTTCCTGTAGGTATCCACTACTGCTCTCACCTAGATTTCCTGTAGTTATCCACTCTGCTCTTCACTAGATTCTCTGTAGTATCCACTACTGCTCTTCACCTAGATTTCATGTAGGTATCCACTACTGCTCTTCAGCTAATTCCTGTAGTATCCACTACTGCTCTTCACCAGATTTCCTGTAGGTAATCCACTACTGCTCTTCATGTAGATTTCCTGTAGTATCCACTACTCGTCTTCAACCTAGATTTCTGTAGTATCCACTCTGCTCTTCACTAGCATTTCTGTAGTTATCCACTACTGCTCTTCACTAGATTTCTGTAGGTATCCACTACTGCTCTTCACAGTATTTCCTGTAGTATCCACTACTGCTCTTCACTAGATTTCCTGTAGTTATCCACGACTGCTCTTCAGTAGATTTCCTGTAGGTATCCACCTACTGCTCTTCAGACTAATTTCCTTAGTTATCCACTAACTGCTCTTCATAGATTTCCTGTAGGTATCCACTACTGCTCTTCACCTAGATTTCCTGAGTTATCCACTACTCTTCGTAGATCTAGATCCACTGCTCTCAGTGTAGATTCCTGTAGTATCACTACTGCTCTTCACCTAGATTTCCTGTAGGTATCCATACTGCTCTTCAGCTAGATTTCCTGTAGGTATCCACTACTGCTCTCACTAGATTTCCTGTAGGTATCCACTACTGCCTCTTCAGCTAGATTTCCTGTAGTTATCCAACTACTGCTCTTCAGCTAGATTTCTGTAGTTATCCACTACTTCTAATTCAACCAGATTTCCTTAGGTTATCCAACTACTGCTCTTAGCTCCTGGTCATGGTAAAGGGGGCAGGACTGAATAATCTGGAAGCTCCTGGTCATGGTAAAGGGGGCAGGACTGAATAATCTGGAAGCTCCTGGCTATGGTAAAGGGGGCAGGACTGAATAATCTGGAAGCTCCTGGTCATGGTAACGGGGGCAGGACCGAATGTTCTGGAAGCTCCTGGCCAGGCCCCTGCATGGTAGCGGCACAGGGCTATTGGTTGTCAGCAGCTGGGATTTGATTGGCAGCTTGTCTCGGCAGACCCCTGTACATTTTAGGCGCCCTATTTAGGAACCACACTGCTCACCCCAGATGGGGAAAGGCCTAGAAAAGATGGCCTAAATATGGGCCACTCTCACTCTCCTGAATAGGCTACCGCACCTATTATGACATTCTGTTTGAGCGGTCGAAAAGTAAATAAGACTAAATATGTCCCTTTCGACATCAGGACRCTCTTGGCCTGAACGAAGGACTGCACTCATCGCAGCAGCGCTAAAGCGATATAACATGGACATTGCTGCTCTGAGTGAGACCAGACTGCTGGGTGAAGGTTTACTCAGGGAGGAAGGAGAGTGCTTCAKCTTCTTCTGGAAGGGACACCCCCCAGAAGGGCAACATCTGCATGCTGTGGGCATTGCCGTAAATGAACTGCCTCCTGGCATAAGCGAAAGGCTAATGTCACTTCGCATTCCCCTGATTGAAAAGCAGCATGCCAGTCTCTTATGCAGCAACTTCCACCATTAGAACATGATGCAAAATATCCCTTTTACAAGATGCTGGACGAGGCCCTCCACAGAGTAACCAAAAAGGACATTATCTTGTTATTGGGTGACTTCAACGCGTGAGTGGGAAGAGATTGTGAGATATGGAGTGATGAGACAGCAGGGCGTTGYTCATGAGGTTGCTAAGCCTTTGTGCTGAACAAGAAGTCGCCGTCACCAACACCATGTTCCAAAATMAAAAACCTACGATCAAAGCATTGGCACCTCATAGACTACATTATTGTCAGTCTCCTCCTACATTATTGTCAGACTTCTTGAGCCATCCGCCTCAAGAAGTCCACCAAAACAYGGCTGTGCTCATCTTCAGGTGGTTTGGACTGTAGCCTTTCCTCTCAGACTTGTTACATTTCCAGGGTTTTGTTTGGGCTTAATCAATGGTTTGCCGTGTTATTCCTCACAGAACCTGGTTCTGCATCTGAGTAGTGCGTTACAGAAAAACTAGGTCAACAACACGCTGTAACGCCGGCTTGTTTCTGACTCCTATCCCCTTTTAAACATTGTGTGTCTGAGCTACAGACTTCTGGATGGATTCGTGCAGCAACCGGATCCATGTAGTAGATGGTAGGATTTCTCAAATCTTCAGGCCTACTTTAGTCTGTGGCTTCTCAGTGTGGGATTAGCTTCAGTCCAGTTCCCTCCAGAGCTCAGAGATCTCCTTCTCTCTCCTTATTCCCTTTCTCTCGTTTGAGAGAGAGACAGAGAGACAGAGAGACAGAGAGACAGGAGAGAGAGAGAGACACAGAGAGAGACACAGAGAGAGAGAGACAGAGAGAGAGACAGAGAGAGAGAGAGAGAGAGACTAGAGAGAGAGAGAGAGAGACAGAGAGAGACAGAGAGAGAGAGAGACTAGAGCCCTCTTATCTGCTAACACAAGCCAGATGCTTCTGGAACATGGTCAAAGATGGAAAGTTATCCTCTAAATTTTCAGGAGTAAATATTTTCTCCAGTGTTGAAGGTAACTGGAACCAGCCGCTGCTGGCTGAGAGAAGAGACATGAGCTTGCGTCCCAAATGGCACTAATTCCTACATAGACCAGAGCTGGTCAAAAGTAGTGCACTATGTAGGCAATAGGGTGCCATGAGAAGAGACATTCTCCTGCTGGGGTTCTGAGGGGTGTGAGGAGAGAAGAAAAAGAAGGCAATAAAACATGATGAAAGAATGAAGCTAGCTGATAGGCCAGACCACCGTGCTCGCTGCTCACCGCTCCTCACAGCCTCATCCAGCAGGGTTTTTTCCATTACCCACCCACTCACTGGTGAAACAAAAAGTCTACTGTAGCGTTTGATCTGATCTTGTAGACTCTTTAAGCTCCCTGGTTTACGATCAATGTAACGTTACCAACATGTGGAGTCAWATTAAATTATACCGAACATTGTAAAGATGAATGAGGACAACAGCCATAGAGTGTTTCAATAGAAAGAGCTATGAACTAATATACCTGCAGCTT
>NW_019943674.1:26190-28036 GCF_002910315.2 Salvelinus sp. IW2-2015 | reverse complement strand
ATCCTGAAAATTTCAAGAACTTTGAAAATTTCTTCAAGTGCATTCGCAAAAACCATCAAGCGCTATGATGGAACAGGAAAGGAAGACCCAGAATTACCTCTGCTGCAGAGGATAAGTTCATTYGAGTTACGAGCCTCAGAAACTGCAGCCCAAATAATTGCTTCACAGAGTTCAAGTAACAGACACATCTCAACATCAACTGTTCAGAGGAGACTGCGTGAACCAGGCCTTCATGGTCGAATTGCTGGTAAGAAAACAGTACTAAAGGACACCAATAATAAGAAGAGACTTGCTTGGGCCAAGAAACACGAGCAATGGACATTAGACTAGTGGACATCTGTCCATTAGTCTGACGAGTCCAAATTTGAGATTTTTGGTTCAAACCGCCGTGTCTTTGTGAGAAGCAGAGTAGGTAAACGGATGATCTCTGCATGTGTGGTTCCCACCGTGAAGCATGGAGGAGGAGGTGTGATGGTGTGGGGGTGCTTTGCTGTTGACACTGTCTGTGATTTATTTAGAATTCAAGGCACACTCAACCAGCATGGCTATCACAGCATTCTGCAGCGATACGCCATCCCATCTGGTTTGCGCTTAGTGGGACTATCATTTCTTTTTCAGCAGGACAATGACCCAACACACCTCCAGGCTGTGTAAGGGCTATTTGACCAAGAAGGAGAGGGATGGAGTGCTTCATCAGATGACCTGGCCTCCACAATCACCCGACCTCAACCCAATTCAGATGGTTTGGGATAACCTGGCTCATAGTTCCAGTCAGTCCCTCCAGGATTTCACAGTTTTTCTTTGTGATAGTTTAACTAGTTCAATAACKTTTTGCATGGCAATTTCCAATGGTTTTGTCCAATTTCTCACAAAAATGCTCTGACGAAGGGGAAAAGTTCATTGACATTTTGCGAGCCTTCATTTTATAGTGRGGTGATCTGACAGCTGTAATATTGCGACGATATGACTGTTTTAATGCCGTAATTGTTCAGTGATTGGTCWAATTTGCAAACCCTCGCAAAATATGCTGGAAATTGTAGATTTTTCAACAACAAAAAAATGCAATCGCAGAATCACCCAAAATCGATGAGGGGTGATTCTCTCCAGATATCTCTCCAGATATCCTGTCAAGCCTAAACAAATCCTCCCTCTCACYTGCAGGGTGGAAGGAAACATGGAAGACCCACTGTATACTCTTTATCAGGAATAGTCTTGGAAAAACCAGGAAAAACTCTAGGGATTGCAGTAGTTCCTCGTCCCATATTCATTCCTCGTCCCACTACCTCATTGAAGAGTATCTTAAATAACTCTCACAGCGCCTCCAACATTGTAAATGGTGAGGTGATCTTACTGTATGTATGGTGTACAGACCTTAACTCAACACCTAGCGACCTCTTCAAGAGGTTCGACCTCAACACCTAGTAAGCTCAACACCTAGCGACCTCGTCAAGAGGTTCGACCTCAACACCTAGCGACCTCGTCAAGAGGTTCGACCTCAACACCTAGTAACCTCAACACCTAGCAACCTCGTCAAGAGGTTCGACCTCAACACCTAGCCACCTAGCGACTCGTCAAGAGGTTCGACCTCAACACCTAGCGAACCTCGTCATGAGGTTCGACCTCAACACCTAGCGACCTCGGCAAGAGGTTCGACTCAACACCTAGCAACCTCAACACCTAGCAACCTCGTCAAGAGGTTCGACCTCAACACCTAGCGACCTCGTCAAGAGGTTCGACCTCAACACCTAGCGACCTCGTCAAGAGGTTCGATCTCAACACCTAGCAACCTCAACACCTAGCAACCTCGTCAAGAGGTTCGACTCAACACCTAGCGACTCGTCAAGAA
>NW_019943674.1:17117-26039 GCF_002910315.2 Salvelinus sp. IW2-2015 | reverse complement strand
GTTCGGATCTCTTGGCGTAACGGCAAAGGTGTTGGGTTGACAGATGCTGGACTTGGGTTTGAGTCCTGGTCGGGGCAACAACCCCGAAACTCGCTACAATATTGACATATAAGAGGGTAATCAACACATTACGTATCACTACATGAATATAGAGTTAATGTAGCAGGAGTTTTCAGATCAAAGCCTCAGTGAAAATTCACACAGTATAAATACACAAATACACACACCCAGTGATTAAAACACTTATCTGCCTTGGAGCTATAGAACAAACAGCAGTTGGTGTTGTGTTATCTTAATGTAGGAAAGACAGAGGACATCTGCCTTGGGGTTATAGAGGAAACTGCAGGTAGAGTTGTGTTATCTTAATGTAGAGTGTTGATTTGGCTCTGGTGTGTTTTACAGACGGTAAAACATGGTGGGTTTTACAGACGGTAAAACATGGTGGGTTTTCCAGACGGTAAAACATGGTGGGTTTTACAGACTGTAAAACATGGTGGGTTTTACAGACGGTAAAAACACGTGTTTTATAGACGGTTAAATCATGGTGGGTTTATAGACGGTAAAACAGCTGGTGGGTTTATAGACGGTAAAACACGGTGGGTTTATAGACGGTAAAAACATGGTGGGTTTATAGACGGTAAAACATGGTGGGTTTTATAGACGGTAAAAACATGGTGGTTTTATAGACGGTAAAACATGGTGTGTTTTATAGACGGTAAAACATGGTGGGTTTTATAGACGGTAAAACATGGTGTGTTTATAGACGGTAAAACACGGTGGGTTTATAGACGGTAAACATGGTGGGTTTATAGACGGTAAAACATGGTGGGTTTATAGACGGAAAACATGGTGGTTTTAGACGGTAAAACATGGTGGTTACAGACGTAAAACATGTGGGTTTATAGACGGTAAATCATGGTGGGTTTATAGACGGTAAAACACGGTGGGTTTATAGACGGTAAAACACGGTGGGTTTATAGACGAAAACATGGTGGGTTTATAGACGGTAAAACATGGGGGGTTTTATAGACGGTAAAACATGGTGGGTTTTATAGACGGTAAAACATGGTGGGTTTACAGACGGTAAAACATGGTGGGTTTATAGACGGTAAAACATGGTGGGTTTATAGACGGTAAAACATGGTGGGGTTTATAGAGCGGTAAACATGGTGGGTTTATAGACGGTAAAACATGTGGGTTATAGACGTAAACATGGGTGGGTTTATAGAAGGTAAAACATGGTGGGTTTATAGACGGTAAAACATGGTGGGTTTTATAGACGTAAAACATGGTGGTTTATAGACGGTAAAAACATGGTGGTTTTATAGACGGTAAAACATGGTGGGTTTATAGACTGTAAAACATGGTGGTTTTATAGACGGTTAAACAGGTGGGTTTATAGACGGTAAAACATGGTGGGTTTTATAGACTGTAAAACATGGTGGGTTTACAGACGGTAAAACATGGTGGGTTTATAAACGGTAAACATGGTGGGTTTATAGACGGTTAAACATGGGGTTTATAGACGGTAAAACATGGTGGGTATAGACGGTAAACAGTGGGTTTATAGACGGTAAAACATGGTGGGTTTATAGAAGGTAAAACATGGTGGGTTTATAGACGGTAAAACATGGTCGTTTATAGACGGTTAAACATGGTGGGTTTATAGACGGTAAAACATGGTGGGTTTATAGACGGTAAAACATGGTGTGTTTATAGACGTAAAACATGGTGGTTTATAGAAGTAAACATGTGGTTATAGACGGTAAAACATGTGGTTTATAGACGGGTAAACATGGTGGGTTATAGCGGTTAAACATGGTGGGTTTATAGACGGTAAAACATGGTGGTTTATAGACGGTAAAAACATGTGGGTTTATAGAAGGTAAACACGGTGGGTTTATAGACGGTAAAACATGAATATGATGACACACGGCCTGTTTCAATCCGAAATGCTCATTAAACTGAGATTCCAGCTCTGTGTTCTGTTCACCCACCCAAAATCTAGCCTAAATGGCACCCTATTCCCTTGTAGTGCACTACTGTTGACCAGAGCACTATGGTACCCTATTCCTTATATAGTGCCCTACTTTTGACCAGAGCCCTATCCCTATATAGTGCCCTACTTTTGACCGAGGCCCTATGGTACCCTATTCCTTATATAGTGCACTACTTTTGACCAGAGCCCATTCCCTATATAGTGCCCTACTTTTGACCAGAGCCCTATTCCCTATGTAGTGCACTACTTTAGACCAGAGCCCTATTCCTTATATAGTGCCCTACTTTGACCAGAGCCCTATTCCCTAGTAGTGCACTACTTTAGACCAGAGCCCTCTTGGGAATAGGATGCCAGTTGAGACGCACCCTGTCTGTGTGGTCTGACTGAGGCATTAATCAAAGAGAGCTGTTACAAAAAAGATGTTTTTACATTTCAAATTTCTAACAGAATGTCAAAGGCTACTCTGTTCTGGTTGTGTTGGAGGGGACTGCCGTGCTGCCGTTTACCGGCTGCCAGACAAAAGCTTAAATGGCAACAAGATGACTCAAAAACACATGGGTGTCAGGAATGTCTTTACTGCATGGAACCCGTCATTACAAGGAATGTGATGTTACAGAGACCAATAGTAATGGCGTCTTTTTGTAGGCACACTAAATACGCCATGGTTTGTTGGACAAAGTCTATGGGGATATGAATGGAGTTTTTGTAGGGTTTTAGGATAAACGCTGAAAATAAGGTTTTCAGCATGTTTTGTCTTTCATCAGCTAATATCCCTTTTTTGTGAAATAGAAGCATTTATGTCATAAAAAAAAGCACATAAAGGCTTCATAATTCTCATAGAACAAAATGTATAAGATCTCCTAAACCGGTGTTAACCTCAAACCTTATGACATCAAACGTTATGTTTATCCAAAAACACTTCTTTCCCCATTAATTTCACCCAGAGGAATGGCTGAACAAATCAGAGGTAACTAATTTCCAGGTTTTGGGACTACAAGCTGGCAAGCTCTATAGGGTGGACGTGGTATGGCCAACCAGTTCACAACCCTGAGTTACGGCCAACCAGTTCACAACCTGAGTTACGGCCAACCAGTTCACAACCCTGAGTTACGGCCAACCAGTTCACAACCCTGAGTTACGGCCAACCAGTTCACAACCCTGAGTTACGGCAACCAGTTCACAACCCTAAGTTACGGCCAACCAGTCACAACCCTGAGTTACGGCCAACCCAGTTCACAACCCTAAGTTACGCCAACCAGTTACAACCCTGAGTATTTGTTGTGCCAATGGACTATAAACAGAACATATTGTCTAGTGCGCAAACATTGAAGGTTATATATACATTATGAGTGTGCAGCACAGTAGAGGGCCAGACATGTGGAAAGGAAAATGTTATGTTCGCTATGTAGTCTACCCTGTCATTGATAAAGAACAAGTCTATGTATCCTACCCGTCATTGATAAAGAACAAGTCTATGTAACCTACCCTGTCACTGATAAAGAACAATCTATGTATCCTACCTGTCATTAGTTATACCAGGCTATATACTGTAGTTATCTAGTTATACCAGGCTATATACTTTAGTTATACTGAGTTATACCAGGCTATATACTGTAGTTATACTGAGTTTATACCAGGCTATATACTGTGGTTTATATTGAGTTATACCAGGCTATTACTGTAGTTATCTAGTTATACTGAGTTATACCAGGCTATATACTGTAGTTATACTGAGTTATCCAGGCTATATACTGTAGTTATCTTAGTTATACTGAGTTATACCAGGCTATATACTGTAGTTATACTGAGTTATACCAGGCTATACACTGTAGTCATCTAGTTGTACTGAGTTATACCAGGCTTATACTGTAGTTATACTGAGTTATACAGGCTATATACTGTAGTTATACTGAGTTATACCAGGCTATACACTGTAGTTATCTAGTTGTACTGAGTTAAACCAGGCTATATACTGTAGTTATTCTGAGTTATACCAGGCTGTATACTGTAGTTATCTAGTTATACTGAGTTATACCAGGCTATATACTGTAGTTATCCAGTTATGCTGAGTTATACCAGCTATATACTGTAGTATATACTGAGTTTAACCAGGCTATATACTGTAGTATACTGAGTTAGACCAGCCAATACTGTAGTTATACAGTTATACTGAGTTATACCAGGCCATATACTGTAGTTATCCAGTTATCTATCGTTGACAGACACATACCAGGCTATATACGTGTTTTTACTGAGCTGACCAGACACATACCAGGCTATAATTGTAGTTATCTAGTTATACTGAGTTAGACCAGACACATAACCAGGCTATATACTGTCGTTATACCAGACACATACCAGGCTATATACTGTAGTTATCTAGTTATACTATCGCATGGAGAATGGGCCAAAATACCAGCAACAGTGTGTGAAAACCTTGTGAAGACTTACCAGAAAACGTTTGACCTCTGTCATTGCCAACAAAGGGTATTATAACAAAGTAGAGATAAACTTTTGTTATTGACCAAATACTTATTTTCCACCATATTTTGCAAATAAATATATTTAAAAATCCTACAATGTGATTTTCTGGATTTCTTTTTCTCATTTTGTCTGTCATAGTGGAAGTGTGACCTATGATGAAAATTACAGGCCTCTCTCATCTTTTTAAGTGGGAGAACTTGCACAATTGGTGGCTGACTAAATACTTTTTTGCCCCACTGTACAAGTACACCCCCTAGACATGACACTAGTATCTCCTGTTTCTGTAGTGAGGCAGCTAGATGTACAAGTACACCCCTGGACAGGACACTAGTCTATCTCCTGTTCTTGTAGTGAGGCAGCTAGATGTACAAGTACACCCCCTGGACAGGACACTAGTCTATCTCCTGTTTCTGTAGTGAGGCAGCTAGATGTACAAGTACACCCCCTGGACATGACACTAGTCTATCTCCTGTTCCTGTAGCGTGAGGCAGCTAGATGTACAAGTACACCCCCTAGACATGACACTAGTCTATCTCCTTAATGCAAAGAAGCATTGGGTCCTATTTTTTTTTTTTTACAGTCTTTGGTATGACTCTGCCGGCGATCGAACTTCCAACCTTCCAATCTCAGGGCAGACAATCTAACCACAAGGCCACTGAGTTAGTTGGTTGTGTTGACTAGGGTTGGGGTCAATTCCATTTTAATTCCAGTCAGTTCAGAAAGTAAACCAATTTCCAATTTAAAAATGTTCTTATTCAAATGCATTGAAGAGAATTGAAATTTCACTGTACCTCCTGAATTGTGAAATTCAAATGGAATTCACCCCAACCCTGGTGTGACTTGACTGTCTAAGTGTAGGCCACATGTGTAACGATTTGTTGGGAGAAAGAGAGGAGGACCAAAGCGCAAAGTGTTCATGATGAATATTTAATAGAACAAACTGAAACACTGAAATACAAAACAATAAAGTGAACGAACGAAAAACCAAAAGTTCCGGTGGAACACACAAAAACAATAGAAAACAACCTCCCTAAATATGGTTCCCAATCAGAGACAACGACAAACACCTGCCTCTGATTGAGAACCATATCAGGCCAAACGAAAAAACCCAACATAGAAAAACAAACATAGATAACCCACCCAAGTCACGCCCTGACCATACTAAAACAAAYAAATAACAAAAGAACTAAGGTCAGAATGTGACAACATGAGGTTATCTCTGTGTGTTAGGTAGGACAGTAGTTCTGAAACACATTCAACGTTATATAAGCTTTAAAACTACATTTCCCCTCTGCACAATGGCAAAATTTGTAGTTCAGGAAATGACAGTACCGTGAGAGAGTATTTCCCTTTCTAATTTTCTAAACCTTACACTCAATAACTGGTTGTTCCACCTTTAGCTGCAATGACTTCAACCAAACACTTCCTGTAGTTGTTGATCAGTCTCTCACGTCACTGTGGAGGAATTTCGTCCCACTCTTCCATGCACAACAGCTGTAACTCAGCAACATTTGTGGGTTCACAAGCATGAACGGCTCGTTTCAAGTCCTGCCACAACATCTCAATTGGGATTAGGTTTGGACTTTTAATTAGGCCATTCCAACACTTCAAATGTGTTGCTTTTTAGACATTTTCATGTGGACTTGATTGTGTGTTTTGAATCATTGTCTTGCTGCAAGACCCAGCTGCGCTTCAGCCCACAGACGGATGGCCTGACATTCTCCTGTAGAATTATCTGATACAGAGCAGAATTCATGGTTCCTTCTATTAAGGCAAGTCATCCAGGTCCTGTATGAGGTTATCTCAGCGATACTGTGCATTCGGAAAGTATTCAGACCCTTTGACATTTTTCACATTTTGTTACGTTACAGCCTTATCTTAAGATTGATGAAATCATTTTTTCCCCTCATCAATCTACACAATACCCCATAATGACAAAGCGAAAACAGTTTTTTAAAACATTTTTGCACATTTATTAAAAATAAAACACTGAAATACCTAATATACATAAGTATTCAGACCCTTTGCGATGAGACTCCAAATTGAGCTCAGATGCATCCTGTTTCCATGGCTCATCCTTGAGATGTTTCTATAACTACATTGGAGTCCACCTGTGGTTTGAAATTATTCGGACAGGCACACACCTGTCTATATAAGGTCCCACAGTTGACAGTTCATGTCAGAGCAGTAAATGTCCGTAGAGCTKCTTTGACAGCTCTTCGGTCTTGGCCATAGTGGAGTTTGGAGTGTGACTGTTTGAGGTTGTGGACAGGTGTCTTTTATACTGATAACAAGTTCAAACAGGTGCCATTAATACAGGTAACGAGTGGAGGACAGAGGAGCCTCTTAAAGAAGAAGTTACAGGTCTGTGAGAGCCAGAAATCTTGCTTGTTTGTAGGTGACCAAATACTTATTTTCCACCATAATTTGCAAATAAATTCATAAAAAATCCTACAATGTGATTTTCTGGATTTTTTTCCTCATTTTGTCTGTCATAGTGAAGTGTACCTATGATGAAAATTACAGGCCTCTCTCATCTTTTTAAGTGGGAGAACTTGCCAACATTTGGTGGCTGACTAAATACTTTTTTGCCCCACTGTATTTAAAAAAAATCTATTTTAGAATAAGGCTGTAAAGTAACACAATGTTGAAAAAGTCAAATGGTTTGAACACTTCCCGAATGCACTGAACATGTTTAACTTCGAGAGATCAGCAGTTTGGTGCTCTATTCATTACAGGGAGATCAGCAGTTTGGTGCTCTATTCATACAGGAGAGATCAGCAGTTTGGTGCTCTATTCATACAGGAGAGATCAGCAGTTTTGGTGCTCTATTCATATAGGAGAGATCAGCAGTTTGGTGCTCTATTCATATAGGAGAGATCAGCAGTTTGGTGCTCTATTCATATAGGAGAGATCAGCAGTTTGGTGCTCTATTCATAAGGAGAGATCAGCAGTTTGGTGCTCTATTCATACAGGAGAGATCAGCAGTTTGGTGCTCTATTCATATAGGAGAGATCAGCAGTTTGGTGCTCTATTCATACAGGAGAGATCAGCAGTTTGGTGCTCTATTCATACAGGAGAGATCAGCAGTTTGGTGCTCTATTCATATAGGAGAGTCAGCAGTTTGGTGCTCTATTCATACAGAGAGATCAGCAGTTTGGTGCTCTATTCATATAGGAGAGATCAGCAGTTTGGTGCTCTATTCATACAGGAGAGATCAGCAGTTTGGTGCTCTATTCATATAGGAGAGATCAGCAGTTTGGTGCTCTATTCATACAGGAGAGATCAGCAGTTTGGTGCTCTATTCATATAGGAGAGATCAGCAGTTTGGTGCTCTATTCATAAGGAAGAGTCAGCAGTTTGGTGCCTATTCATACAGGAGAGATCAGCAGTTTGGTGCTCTATTCATATAGGAGAGATCAGCAGTTTGTGTCTATTTCATAAGGAGAGATCAGCAGTTTGGTGCTCTATTCATACAGGAGAGATCAGCAGTTTGTGTCTCTATTCATACAGGAGAGATCAGCAGTTTTGGTGCTCTATTCATATAGGAGAGATCAGCAGTTTGGTGCTCTATTCATACAGGAGAGATCAGCAGTTTTGGTGCTCTATTCATACAGAGAGATCAGCAGTTTGGTGCTCTATTCATACAGGAGAGATCAGCAGTTTGGTCTCTATTCATATAGGAGAGATCAGCAGTTTTGGTGCTCTATTCATATAGGAAGAGATCAGCAGTTTGGTGCTCTATTCATACAGGAGAGATCAGCAGTTTGGTGCTCTATTCATACAGGAGAGATCAGCAGTTTGGTGCTCTATTCATACAGGAGAGATCAGCAGTTTGGTGCCTATTCATACAGGAGAGATCAGCAGTTTGGTGCTCTATTATCATATAGGAGAGATCAGCAGTTTGGTGCTCTATTCATATAGGAGAGATCAGCAGTTTGGTGCTCTATTCATACAGGAGAGATCAGCAGTTTGGTGCTCTATTCATATAAGGAGAGATCAGCAGTTTGTGCTCTATTCATACAGGAGAGATCAGCAGTTTGGTGCTCTATTCATACAGGAAAGATCAGCAGTTTGGTGCTCTATTCAATACGGAGAGATCAGCAGTTTGGTGCTCTATTCATACAGGAGAGATCAGCAGTTTGGTGCTCTATTCATACAGGAGAGAATCAGCAGTTTGGTGCTCTATTCATATAGGAGAGATCAGCAGTTGGTGCTCTATTCATAAGGAGATCAGCAGTTTGGTGCTCTATTCATGCAGGAGAGATCAGCAGTTTGGTGCTCTATTCATACAGGAGAGATCAGCAGTTTGGTGCTCTATTCATATAGGAGAGATCAGCAGTTTGGTGCTCTATTCATACAGGAAGATCGCA
The DNA here is from genome assembly GCF_002910315.2 of Salvelinus sp. IW2-2015. NCBI lineage: Eukaryota > Metazoa > Chordata > Actinopteri > Salmoniformes > Salmonidae > Salvelinus > Salvelinus sp. IW2-2015. Next base: position 17,183 of record NW_019943674.1, on the reverse strand, counting down.
GTTTGGTCTCTATTCATATAAGGAGAGATCAGCAGTTTGGTTCTCTATTCATATAGGAGAGATCAC
>NW_019943674.1:10123-16623 GCF_002910315.2 Salvelinus sp. IW2-2015 | reverse complement strand
TTTTGTTGAAGTGTACCTATGATGAAAATTACAGGCCTCTCTCATCTTTTTAAGTGGAGAACTTGCACCAATTGGTGGCTGACTAAATACTTTTTTGCCCCACTGTATTTAAAAAAAATCTATTTTAGAATAAGGCTGTAAAGTAACACAATGTTGAAAAAGTCAAATGGTTTGAACACTTCCCGAATGCACTGAACATGTTTAACTTCGAGAGATCAGCAGTTTGGTGCTCTATTCATACAGGAGAGATCAGCGTTTGGTGCTCTATTCATACAGGAGAGATCAGCAGTTTGGTGCTCTATTCATACAGGAGAGATCAGCAGTTTGGTGCTCTATTCATATAGGAGAGATCAGCAGTTTGGTGCTCTATTCATATAGGAGAGATCAGCAGTTTGGTGCTCTATTCATATAGGAGAGAATCAGCAGTTTGGTGCTCTATTCATATAGGAGAGATCAGCAGTTTGGTGCTCTATTCAACAGAGAGAATCAGCAGTTTGGTGCTCTATTCATATAGGAGAGATCAGCAGTTTGGTGCTCTATCATACAGGAGAGATCAGCAGTTTGGTGCTCTATTCATAAGGAGAGATCAGCAGTTTGGTGCTCTATTCATATAGGAGAGATCAGCAGTTTGGTGCTCTATTCATACAGAAGAGATCAGCAGTTTGGTGCTCTATTCATATAGGAGAGATCAGCAGTTTGGTGCTCTATTCATACAGGAGAGATCAGCAGTTTGGTGCTCTATTCATATAGGAGAGATCAGCAGTTTGGTGCTCTATTCATACAGGAGAGATCAGCAGTTTGGTGCTCTATTTCATATAGGAGAGATCAGCAGTTTGGTGCTCTATTCATATAGGAGAGATCAGCAGTTTTGGTGCCCTATTCATACAGGAGAGATCAGCAGTTTGGTGCTCTATTCATATAGGAGAGATCAGCAGTTTGGTGCTCTATTCATAAGAGAGATCAGCAGTTTGGTGCTCTATTCATACAGGAGAGATCAGCAGTTTGTTCTCTATTCATACAGGAGAGATCAGCAGTTTGGTGCTCTATTCATATAGGAGAGATCAGCAGTTTGGTGCTCTATTCATACAGGAGAGATCAGCAGTTTGGTGCTCTATTCATACAGGAGAGATCAGCAGTTTGGTGCTCTATTCATACAGGAGAGATCAGCAGTTTGGTGCTCTATTCATATAGGAGAGATCAGCAGTTTGGTGCCCTATCATATAGGAGAGATCAGCAGTTTGGTGCTCTATTCATACAGGAGAGATCAGCAGTTTGGTGCTCTATTCATACAGGAGAGATCAGCAGTTTGGTGCTCTTATTCATACAGGAGAGATCAGCAGTTTGGTGCCTATTCATACAGGAGAGATCAGCAGTTTGGTGCTCTATTCATATAGGAGAGATCAGCAGGTGGTGCTCTATTCATATAGGAGAGATCAGCAGTTTGGTGCTCTATCATACAGGAGAGATCAGCATTTGGTGCTCTATTCATATAGGAGAGATCAGCAGTTTGGTGCTCTATTCATACAGGAGAGATCAGCAGTTTGGTGCTCTATTCATATAGGAGAGATCAGCAGTTTGGTGCTCTATTCATACAGGAGAGATCAGCAGTTTGGTGCTCTATTCATACAGGAGAGATCAGCAGTTTGGTGCTCTATTCATAACAGGAGAGAATCAGCAGTTTGGTGCTCTATTCATATAGGAGAGATCAGCAGTTTGGTGCTCTATTCATACAGGAGAGATCAGCAGTTTGGTGCTCTATTCATACAGGAGAGATCAGCAGTTTGGTGCTCTATTCATACAGGAGAGATCAGCAGTTTGGTGCTCTATTCATATAGGAGAGATCAGCAGTTTGGTGCTCTATTCATACAGGAGAGATCAGCAGTTTGGTCTCTATTCATATAGGAAGAGATCAGCAGTTTGGTTCTCTATTCATATAGGAGAGATCAGCAGTTTGGTGCTCTATTCATATAGGAGAGATCAGCAGTTTGGTTCTCTATTCATATAGGAGAGATCAGCAGTTTGGTGCTCTATTCATACAGGAGAGATCAGCAGTTTGGTTCTCTATTCATAAGGAGAGATCAGCAGTTTGGTGCTCTATTCATATAGGAGAGATCAGCAGTTTGGTGCTCTATTCATACAGGAGAGATCAGCAGTTTGGTGCTCTATTCATACAGGAGAGATCAGCAGTTTTGGTGCTCTATTCATACAGGAGAGATCAGCAGTTTGTGCTCTATTCATATAGAGAGTCAGTCAGTGGTGCTCTACTTCATATTAGGAGGATCAGCAGTTTGGTGTCTATCATACAGGAGGTACAGCAGTTGGTTGGTGCTCTATTCATATTAGGAGGAGATCAGCAGTTTGGTGCTCTATTCATACAGGAGAGATCAGCAGTTTGGTGCTTTCTAGTCATATCAGGAGAGATAGCGATTTCTTTCAATACGAGAGAGTTTGGTCTCTATTCATAGCAGAGAGATCAGCAGTGGCTCTATCATACTAGGAGAGATCAGCAGTTTGGTGCTCTATTCATACAGGAGAGATCAGCAGTTTGGTTCTATTCATAAGGAGAGATCAGCAGTTTGGTGCTCTATTCATATAGGAGAGATCAGCAGTTTGGTGCTCTATTCATAAGGACGAGATCAGCAGTTTGTGCCGTTTCTCGGGAGTTCATAAGAGAGATCAGCAGGTTTTGGTGCTCTATTCATATAGGAGGAGATCAGCAGTTTGGTGCTCTATTCATAAGGAGAGATCAGCAGTTTGGTGCTCTATTCATACATAGGAGAGATCAGCAGTTTGGTGCTCTATTCATGATGGAAATCAGCAGTTCTGGTTCGTATTCATACAGGCGAGATCAGCAGTTGTGGCGTTTGCTCCTATTCATTACAGGAGAGATCAGCAGTTTGGTGCTCTCTTCATCATTTATTGATGCCATTATGCTGTAGTCTTTACCTCACCCTGGCCTGGTCCTCGGTTATGAAGGATGTATAAAGGAAGTACAGGTCCTCACAAGCACAAGCTAAATCAACACATAGCATACCTATAGTATATCTTAAGGTGATTGGTGCAGGATGCTTATACCATTGACAACATATTACAGTCTAGATATAGCTACTGGTGGTTAGTCATGGAAGATTGGACTTGTAGGAGAGATTGATAATCGCCAAGCTAAGGTCATGATTCATAACTAAACACTGTGTTCACACACACACACACACACACACACACACACACACACACACACCACACACACACACACACACACACACACACACACACACACACACCACACACACACACACACACACACACACACACACACCACAGACACCACAGACACACACACACACGCACGCACAGACACACACACACACGCACGCACAGACACACAACACACACGCACAGAACACACAACACACGCACGCACAGACACACACCACACACGCACGCACAGACACACTCACGCACGCACGCACGCACGCACACACACACACACACAGACACAGACACAGACAGACACAGACACAGACACACACACACACACACACACACACACACACACACACCACACACACACACCACACACACACACACACACACACACACACACACCACAGGTGTGAGAAGGTTTTCCTGTCACCTTTTACCAAGGTAGCGATGCGTTGCTCAATCACACATTCCACGGAATCACAAATTGTGCAAGACAAGTAGAATAAAGCAAATTACATTGGGGGAAAGCAGAAACCACTAACGGCACCCTCCCTCCACTTTCCTTTCTCGCTCTCTTCCGCTCACCCTCGAATTACGGGCTAATTGCACAACCATTGTGGTTTAAATGGCTCAGTCTCTCACGCAACAGCAGTAAACATTGAGTAGAAAATCAAGAAGAGACAAAGTTGTGAAAGTTTCCCCCTTCTTCCTCCCCCCAGTAGCACTTAACAGCCCCTCAGAGACACCTTTAGAGATGTGTTGTTGTCACATACACCCGATAGGTGCAGTGATATATATGTTGTTTTACAGGGTCAGACACACTAGTACGGGCACGTCGGGCGATTTTTCACCTTTCACCTTCACAACATTATCAAATTGCTGCCTGCCTCACACTGTTTTCTGCATCGTATTTACAAGTMAAAGCTATAATCTGCATTTGGTGAAACAACGCCACTGTTTGCCCCAGCACCTTTGTTATTGTTTGGAGGAGTCCAGCAGCGGTATATTCTGCCGTTCTGTTGCATGTGCAATGATTACAACAACAAACACWGTGTTCATTGTTTGAAGTAACTTTGCTGTTGTAATAGTGGGCAGGTTCACCAAATATGGATTGTAGCTTTAATATGCTTGGTTTCGCAACAGGCCCAGGCTAATAACATGGCATGGTTATGGACTTGTATTAGGGATTAAATGCAGTGTGTTACGTGTAACGTGTAAGAACATGCCTGGCTTACTTCACTATTATGTAAAGGATAATCGACGAGGGGCTATGCGTTCTATGGAAAATAATAAATGACGTGGAAGGTGTGTTCCACGGCGCGCCAGCGAAGAACTGACCTTTCACCTTTCTCCTAGAGAAGACATAGTGCCCTGAGCTGATTATTCTTTTATACCATGGCTATATTTAATTATATTGCAGTAGAAATGTGTTAAACATCCACTGAAGTAACTAGCGGATTACTCGATAAAAGTAGTTGCCGGGTATCCAAACAAACAGACCTGCTAGTTTAGCTACCAAATCATCAGTCCTAGCTTGCTATTATGAAAATCGAAATTCAACAATACAATCTTTTGCTTTACAAAATCAGCTCAAACAGAACATGTAAAATGAAACTATAGCCATTGAATTCTACCGTGCAAATATACCGTGCATTATTAAAGCATAAAGGCACGAGGGGGTGTGGTATATGGCCAATATACCATGGCTAAGCGGTGTTCTTACCACGACTCAACGCAGAGTGCCTGGACCCTTTAGAGCTCCTCATACCGGATGTAAATACTGAAATTCAACGGCATACGCACATCGACTAGCAAACAAACAGCAAGTCCTCCCGAATCCCACCAAGACATGGATAAACACGTAACCCCAGAGAGAATTTGTCAATCTGAGGATCTTTTTGAGCGAATGGGAAAGATGAACACGATTTTGTTGGATGATCAAATTGATCAGAAATACAGTGTAGACATTGTTAATGTTGTAAATGACTATTGTAGCTGGAAACGGCTGATTTTTAATGGAATATCTGCATAGGCGTACAGAGGCCCATTATCAGCAACCTTATCCTGTGATCCAATGGCACGTTGTGTTAGCTAATCCAAGTTTATCATTTTAAAAGGCTAATTGATCATTAAAAAACCTTTTGGAATTATGTTAGCACAGCTGAAACTGTGTCTGATTAAAGAAGCAATAAACTGGCCTTCTTTAGACTAGTTGAGTATTGGAGCATCAGCATTTGTGGGTTCGATTACAGGTCTCAAAAGTCTCGGCCAGAAACAAAGAACTTTTCTTAAAACTCGTCAGTCTATTCTTGTTCTGAGAAATGAAGGCTATTCCATGCGAGAACTTGCCAAGAAACTGGAAGATCTCGTACAACGCTGTGCTACTGAGTAACTGTCTCTACGCGCTTCTAGTCCTTCCTCACCAGGTCAAACTCGGCGCCCTAACTAGAACGAGGAGGAGTCTGGATGTAAGGGCGGCCGGCTGCTACAAATGCATTAGGACCACAAGAACGATAGGCACCGAATAAAAGCACAAACAGCAGACAGAAAACGAAATAAACACTAAAAATGATAAACAACGAAAAACAAAGAAAATGCCAATAAAAGAAAAAATACGAGACAGTGCATTCGACTTTTGAAGCCAGTTTCCGATAAGTTAGTGAGGAACCGAGAATGTATCGATTTTCCAACGAGACTTTAGTGTGTCTAAAAATACTACGTTTGAGGGCGGTCGGCGATAGACTGCAGGAAACAACATCAACTGTGAAAGTGCCGATTTCAACGCCCGGCTTAGGCATTGCTCCAAACGCGAGTAATTACGCCCCTCGTTCTCACGTGATGCAATAACCCTAAAATGGAGGATAGGGAGCACCCGATAATGACAAGAACAATTATATCAACACGAAGTCCCTCTTCCAGCAAAAAAAACTAGGCAGCTGAGAAGCATTCGATATAAAAAAATAAAATAGTTTAACGCACAGCCTGGCCGGCTCACTAATATTATTAACCACTCAGGTCAACTATCACTTGTCAAAACAGATTATGAAGTCCGAGAGGGAAGGGGCGAAAGAAGAACAAAAACTTCTGGAGGAGGCCAAGTAATAAATGTCATAAATGAGATGACTTGCGCAGGTAGGAGTGCCGGACGTCATTTGAGGGGTGAGGGATTGTGGTTCCGCCGGGTTCAGAAGAGAGGCGTATGTGCGGGTCTGCGCGACGGCAAGTGTAGTAGTCAGAGTAGCCATGACGCGAGGTTTCTTGGAGGAGGGAGTCCTGGCAGAAGATAAATGGGAGAA
>NW_019943674.1:0-5959 GCF_002910315.2 Salvelinus sp. IW2-2015 | reverse complement strand
GTGTCTAGTTTGAGAAACAGATGCCTCACAAGTCCTCAACTGGCAGCTTCATTAAATAGTACCCGCTAAACACCAGTCTCAATGTCAACAGTGAAGAGGCGACTCTGGGATGCTGGCCTTCTAGGCATAGTTCCAAAGAAAAAGCCATATCTCAGACTGGCCAATAAAAATAAAAGATTAAGATGGGCAAATTAACACAGACACTGGACAGAGGAAGATTGTAAAAACGTGTTATGGACAGACAATCTAAGTTAGAGGTGTTCGGATCACAAAGAAGAACATTCATGAGACGGTGAAAAAAAATGTAAAGATGCTGGAGGACTGCTTGACGCCATCTGTCAAGCATGGTGGAGACAATGTGATGGTCTGGGGGTGCTTTGGTGGTGGTGAAGTGGAAGATGTGTACAGGGTTAAAGGGATCTTGAAGAAGGAAGGRTWTCACTCCATTTTGCAACYCCARGCCAWACCCTGTGGARGGCGCTTAATTGGGGCCAATTTCCTCCTATAACAGGACAACGACCCAAAGCACAGCTCCAAACTATGCAATAACTATTTAGGGAAGAAGCAGTCAGCTGGTATCCTGTCTAAATGGAATGGCCAGCACAGTCACTGGATCTCAACCCTATTGAGCTGTTGTGGGAGCAGCTTGACCATATGGTACGCAAGAAGTGCCAKTCAAYCCAATCAAACTTGTGGGAGGTGCTTCAGGAAGCATGGGGTGGAATATCTTCAGATGACCGCAATGAATCAACAACTAGAATGCCAAAGGTCTGCAAGGCTGTAATTGCTGCAAATTGAGGACTCTTTGACAAAAGCAAAGTTTGAAGGACACATTTATTATTTCAATAAAAAATTATTTATTATTACTTTTTATTCCCTTTTTTTTTCTCTCTTAAATATTTTTTTTTCTTCCTAATTCAACTTTTTCACTCCGGCAGCTTTAATCTGGACATGGTTTGTCAGCACCTTCAACACCGTCTCAAATAAACTGTGAAGGACCTCGCTTACTCTTGACCCTGATCTCTCTTTGACGAACAATTAAAGACTGTTTCAAGGACAGCTTTTTTCCATCTACGTAACATTGCAAAAATCTGAATTTTCTGTCCAAAAATGATGCAGAAAAATTAATCTCATGCGTTGTTACTTCTAGGTTAGACACTGCAATGTCTTACTTCCGGCTACCCGGATAAAGCACTAATAAACTTCAGTTAGTAAAATACGGCTGTAGAATCCTGACTAGAACCAAGAAATTGATCATTATTACTCCAGTGCTAGCTTCCTCCACTGGCTTCCTGTTAAGGCAAGGGCTGATTTCAAGTTTTACTGTTACCTAAAAGCGTTACATGGGCTTGCTCCTACTATCTTTCCGAGTTGGTCCTGCCGTACATACCTATACGTACGCTACGGTCACAAGACGCAGGCCTCCTAATTGTCCCTAGAATTTCTAAGCAAACAGCGGGAGGCAGGGCTTTCTCCTAAGATCTCTCTTTTTATGGAACGTCTGCCTACCCATGTGAGAGACGCAGACTCGTCTCACCTTAGTTCTTACTGAAGACTTATCTCTTCAGTAGGTCATATGATTGAGTGTAGTCTGGCCCACGGAGTGTGAAGGTGAACGGAAGCTCTGGAGCAACGAACCGCTTGCTGTCTTGCCTGGCCGCAGATCGTCCTTAATGAGGACTTTAACCTTCATTCTAATGGGCAGATCGTCCTTAATGGAGACTTTAGCCTTCATCTAATGGGCAGATCGTCCTTAATGGAGAATTTAACCTTCATCTAATGGGCAGATCGTCCTTCCGGGAGACTTTAACCTTCATCTAATGGGCAGATCGTCCTTAATGGAGACTTTAACCTTCATCTAATGGGCAGATCGTCCTTCCTGGAGACTTTACTCTTCATTCTAATGGGCAGATCGTCCTTAATGGAGACTTTAACCTTCATCTAATGGGCAGATCGTCCTTAATGGAGACTTTAACAGAGTGATGGACAATATGATTGATATAAGTCAATTTACAGTAACTCCACGCAAAGGATAAACTTGCAATACATATGCTAGCAGAAGATGTGGGCCTTACAGACATATGGACATTACTCAATGATGGAGAATATATCTTTTTTTCTCCCACTGTGCATAAGAACATTCCAGGAAAGAGATTTCTCTTGATATCTAATTCATGGTTATAATGTGATTGATTGCAAGATCGGTCCTAACGGTCCTCACAGATTATGCTAAATGAGTTACATGTTGATATTAAACTCTGCAATGTGAGGAAGGGTAGATTTAGACTCAAGCAACCATAGCTGGTTACTAGATGTAGATATTTAGCCAGTCACTAGTCAGAGGGAAGGGTAGATTTAGACTCAACACCATTGCTGTTACTAGATGAGATATTTAGGTCAGTCACTATCAGAGGAAGGGTAGATTTAGACTCACACCATGCTGTTCCTAGATGAGATATTTAGCCAGTCACTAGCAGAGGAAGGGTAGATTTAGACTCAACACCATGCTGTTACTAGAGAAGTATTTGAGCCCAGTCCCTAAGCAGAGAAGGGTATGATTTTAGATCCAACGACCATGCTGTTACCTAGAAGAAATATTTAGCCAGTCACTAGACCAGAGGAAGGGTAGACCTTTAGACTCAACACATGCTGTTACTAGATGCAAAATATTATAGCCAGTCACTATCAGAGGAAGGGGTAGAGTTAGACTCAACACCATGCTGTTACAGATGAGATATTTAGCCCGTCCACGTATCATGAGGAAGGTAGATTTATAGACTCAACACCATGCTGTACTAGATGAGATATTAGCCAGCACTACAGAGGAAGAGGTAGATTTAGCACTCAACACCATGCTGTTTCTGAGATGAGAATTATTTAGCGGCAGTCACTAACAAGAGAAGTGTAAATTTAGACCCAACCCCATGCTGTTACTAGATGAGATCTTTAGCCAGTCACTAAAAGGAAGCGGTAGATTTAGCCAACCACGATTGCTACGTTTACTAGAGAGGATATTTAGCCAGTCCACTATGGCAGAGGAAGGGTAAGTTTAGAGACTCAACACCATCTGTTCACTAGATAGATATTTAGCCATCACTATCAAGAGGAAGGGTAGATTTAGACTCCAACACCATGCTGTTACTAGATGATGATATTTAGCCAGTTCACTTACAGAGGAGGGTAGATTTAGACTCAAACACCATGCCTTGTTACTAGATGAGATATTTAGCCAGTCACTACAGAGGAAGGTAGATAGACTAACAATCTTACAGATCATTTACAGCACACAGAGTAATTTAGCTTAAACAAGCTGTTACTACGATTAGATATTTAGCCAGTCACTAAAGCAAGACGAAGGGTAGATTTGACTCACCACCATTATTCCTAGATGAGATATTAAGCCAGTCACTATCAGGAGGAAGGGTAATTATATGACTCAACCAGCACGATCGATTTCAAGATTAGATATTATGACCCAGTCCACTAGGCAGAAGGAAGGGTAGATTTGGACTCAACCACCATCGCTGTTACTAGATAGATATTTAGCCAGTCACTAGCAGAGGAAGGGTAAGATTGTAGACTCAACACCATCGCTGTTCACTAGATGAATATTTAGCCAGTCACTATTCAGACGGAAGGGTAGAAATTTAGACTCAACCCATCGCTGTTACTAGATGAGATATTTAGGCCAGTTCCAAGCAGAGGGAAGGGTAGATTTAGACTCAACACCATGCTGTACTAGATAGATATTTAGCCCAGTCACATCAGAGGAAGGGTAGATTTAGACTCAACACCACCTTTACTAAGATAATAATATTTAGGCCAGTCACAAACAGAGTGAAGGGTAGATTTAGACTCATACCACCATTGCTGTTCTAGTGAGGATATTTAGCCAGTCACTACAGAGGAAGAGGTAGGATTATTAGACTCAAACCCATGCGGTACTAATGAGTATTACCAGTCACTATCAGATAGGAAGGGTAGATTTAGACTCAACACCATGCTGTATCTAGATTGAATATATTAGCCAGTCACTACTAGGAGGCAAGGGTAGATTTAGACCAACACATGCTGGTTCTAGATGAGAATTTAGCCAGTACGAGTCAGTAGGAAAGGTAAGATTTAACTCAACACCATGCTTTGACTAGATAGAGATTTAGCCAGTCACTAACAGAGGAAGGGTAGATTTAGTACCTCAACACCATGCAGTACTAGATGAGATATTAGCCAGTCACTAGAAGAGGAAGGGTGAATTAGACCAACCACCATCTGTTTACTAGATGAGATATTTAGCCAGTCAGTCTGTTGGTTGTTTGTTAATCAGAGAAGGGTACGATTTAGACTCCAACACCAGCTGTTACTAGATGAGATATTAGCCCAGTCACTACAAGAGGAAGGGTAGGATTTAGATCTCAACACCAATGCTGTTACTAGATGAGATATTAAGCCAGTCACTATCAAGAAGGTGTAGATTTAGACTCAACACCATGCTGTTACTAGATGAATATTTAGCCAGTACTATACAGAGAGAATTAGCACATGTTACAGTCACATCGAGATGTTTAGACTCACACCATGCTGTTACAGATGAGATTTTAAGCCAGTCACTATCAGAGAAGAGATTTAGACTAACACCATGCTGTTACTAGTGAGATATTTAGCCAGCACTAGCACAGAGAAGGTAGATTTAAGACTCAACAACATCATGCTGTACTAGTAATTACCAGCTATCAGGAGAAAGGGTAGATTGACTTCACACCATGCTGTTACTAGATGAGATATTACAGTCACTATCAGAGAAGGTAGATTTTAGCTCAACAACCATGCTGTTAACTAAGATGAATATTTAGCCAGTCACATCAGGAAGGGTAGATTTAGACGTCAACACCATGCTGTGACAGTCACTAATCAGAGGAAGGGTAACTTTTAGATTCAAACACATGCTGTTACTAGATGAGATATTATAGCCAGCTACTATCAGAGGAAGGTAGATTTAGATCAACACATGCGTTACTAGATGAGATATTTCGCCAGCACTATCAGAAGAAGGTAGATTTAGACTCAACACCATGCTGTTACAGATCGATTAGCACAATATCAGAGAATGGTAGATTTAGACTCAACACCATGCTGTTACTAGATTAGATATTTTAGCCAGTCACTAGCAGAGGAAGGGAATTTAGCTCAACACCATGCTGTTACTAATGAATTTTAGCACACGTCACTATCAAGGAAGGGTAAGATGTAGACCTACACACAGCCTGTTACAGATTGATCCAGTCTACAGACGAGAAGCGTACGATTTAGACACCTCAACACCATGCTTTACTAGATGAGATATTTAGCCAGTCACTAGTCAGATGGAAGGGTATGATTAGACTCAACATCTATGCGTTACAGATAGATAATTTAGCATCACTACAGAGGAAGGGTAGATTTAGACTCATACACATGTCGTTTACTAGATGAGATATTGTAGCCAGTCACTATCAGAGAAGGGTAGATTTAGACTCATAGACACCAGTGTGTACTAGATGAGATATTTAGGCCAGTCACCTGACAGAGAAGGTAGATTAGACTCACACCATGCTGTTTACAGATGAGATATTTAGGCCATCAACTACAGAGGAAGGGTAATTTTAGACTCAACACCATGCGTGTACTAGGAGTCTAATATTTAGCCATCACTACACAGATGAGGTAGATTTAGACTCACACCATGCTGTTACAGATAGAGAATTTAGCCAGTCACTAGCAGAGGCAGGGTAGATTTAGCTTCAACACTATGCTGTTACTAAGATGATTATTAGCCCAGTCACTACAGAGGAAGGGTAGATTGAGACTCACAACCACAGCTGTACTAGATGAAGATATTTAGCCAGTCTCACTATCAGAGGAAGTAGATTTTAGGACTCAACACCATGCTGTACTAGATGAGATATTTACCAGTTCAGCTAAC
>NW_019943673.1:213714-229570 GCF_002910315.2 Salvelinus sp. IW2-2015 | reverse complement strand
AGAGAAACGGCGGGTGCTTAGATTGGGATAGGTAGAACAAACAGTAGGTGGTAGAGCTGGAAAGTAGAACGACAGGTGGGAAGATGTGGTAGAGACAAACAGGTTGGTGGGTAAGTGTTATGGAGAGAAACAACAGGTGGTGGTAGATGTGTATGCGAGGAACAACAGTGGTGGTATGGTGATGGCAGGAACCGTGGTGTAGTGGGATGTGAGGAACAACAGGTGGGTAGATGTGGTAGAGTGAGGAACAAAACGGTGTGTGGTAGTGTTAAGGAGAAAAGTGGATAATGGAGAGTAGAGGAACAACAGGTGGTAGGTGAATGTGAGGAACAAACAGCTGGTGGAGATGTGTTAATGTGGACACCAGGTGTTAGTGTGAGGTGTGAGGAACAAAGGTGGTGTGAGATGTGTGAAATGTGAGAACAACAGTGGATCGTACGATTGTGGTGATGTGAGGAACAACAGGATGTGGTAGCGATGTGTGATGTGGGAAAGCCAACAGGTGTGAGAATGTGGTGATGTAGAAGAACAACAGGTGGTTTGATGTGGAGTAAAACTGTGGTGATTGGTTAGTGGAGAACAACAGTGGTGGTAGATGTGAGTATATGGTGGGGAACGACAGGTGGTGCTGAGATGTGGTATGTAGAACACAGTGGGTCGTTAGATGTGTTGATGTGAAGGAAACACAGGTGTCGGTTAAGATGATGTGAGATGTGACGGAAAACAGGTGGTGGTAGAGTGTGATGCTGACAGAGAAAACAGGTGGTGGTTAGATGTGTTAATGAGGAACAACACGTTGGTTGGGAAGATTGGGATGGAGAACAACTAACGAGTGTAAGCTATAGATGGTGAAGCGGACGACGGTGCGTGTAGATTGGGATAGCTGAGAAGCAACAGTATGTAGATGGAACTAGGAAGAAAACGTACACTGTTGATTTGTAATAAAGTAGTAAAGAAACAAACAAGTGGTAAAACTAGTGTGATGCAAGAACCAACAGATGGTTACGATATGGACTAAATTGAGAACAACAGTGTAGGTAGATCTTGTGATGACGGCGAACCAGACAGGTGATTAATAGAAATGTGAGAACACAGTGAGTCGATGTGAGATGGACAGGAACAACAAGTGTGTAGATGTGGATAGTGAAAAGAACAACAAGGAGGTGAGATTATGGAACTCAACAAACAAGATGCAAGATGCTAGATATGAGGAAAACATGAGAAGAGTAACTAAAACAACAGTGATATTAAGAAAACAGTTTAGACCTGAGGAAGAAACCCATAAGTAAGAAACACGAAAGTGGTAAAGAACAACATCTAACTGAGAAAACGAAGATGGGTGAGTAGAACAACAGGTGGTGTAGAATTGTGAGTGGGAACAACAGTTGGGACATGGATTGTGGAACAACAGGTGTTGGGAACGTGTAATTGTGGAACACGAGATGTAAAATGGTGATATTGAACAACAGGCTTAACTTGGGATGGAGGAGACACACGGATGGGTGAGATTGTGTGATGTGATGAACAAACAGGGTAGATGTGATGAGGACATAAACAGTGGCTGGAGAATGTGGTAATGAAGAACAAACCGGTGGTTAGATTTGTGAGTAGAACAACATGTTGATTGTGAATAGTGAGCAACAACAGGTGGGTAGATTGGTGATGGGAGGAAACAACGTGCGTGTAATGTGAGGGTGAGGAAACAACAGTGTGTAGATGTGATTACGTAGAACAACAGTTGGTGATGTTGATCATAGGAGAACAAACAGATGGTAGAGATGTGTGATATGATAAAAGCACTATGTGTGTAGAGGGTCATAGAAGAACAGGGGGAAATGTGGGAAGGAGGAACAACAAGGTGAGATGGTAGACCGCAACACAAAGTATAAGCACGAAAGCGGAATGTGTAAGTGAAGACAACAAGTGGTGAGACTTGTGATTAGGCAACAACAAGCTTTGATGGGTGATGTAGGAACCAACAAGGTGGTGGTAGATGTGCTGATGTGAGAACAAACAGGTGTGGTAGAGTGAGGGAGGAACAACAGGTGGTGGTCAGAGGTCTGAATAGTGTGAACAACAGTGGTGGTAGATGTTAAGGAAGAACAAACAGTGGTGGAGATTGGTATTGAAAACAGTGAGTGATGGTTAATGAGGAACAACAGTAGGGTAATGTGAAATGTGAGACAACAGTGCGCGTAATGCTGGATAGTAGGGAAAACAACAGGTGTGTTGAAGTATAATGGAGAACACAGATGGGTAGATGTGTAAGTGAGGAACAACAGCGAATTGTGATGTGTGGAACAACAGTGGTGGAAATGTGGTGAGTAGCACCAGGGTGGCAGAATTTAGGTGAGGAACAAACAGGTGGTAAGTGTTTAATCGTGAGAACAACAGGTGGTGAGATATGTAGTGGACAACAGTGGGGTAGATGTGTGAACGATGAGAAAACAGTGGGAAATGAGAAAGAACATGTTTAGATTGAATGAGAACACAGGTGTGGAGATGTGGTAGGAGAACAAGCAGGAGGTGGTAGATGTGTGAGTGAGAACAACTGGTGTAGATGGCGATTGAGGAACAACAGTGATGGGAGAATTGTAAATGTGAGAACAACAGTTGTGTAGATGGGAGTAGGAACAACAGTGTGGAGATTGGTGATAGGAGAACAACAGGCTGTTAGTGTGCTATTGAGAACAAACAGGTGTGTAGAGTGGAGGAGACAACATGTGTAGATTGGTAGTGAACAACAGTGGTAGAGTGCGGAGAGGACAACAGTGGAGAGAGTATGGATGAGAACCAAAGGTGGTGTAATGTGGTAAGACAACAGGTGGTGTAGAGTTGGGATGTGAGGAACACAGGGTGAATGTGGATTGAGGAACAACAGAATGTGGTACATTGTGAATGTGGAACAACAAGGTGGTGTAGTGGTAATTGAGAATCAAGCATGTGCGTGGATGGCGAGAGAGAGAACACACAGGTGGTGTAATACATGTGTATTAAAGGAAAACAGGTGGTGTATGTTGTAAGTGAGAGAACACAGTGGTGTAATGTGGTGATTAGGAAGCAACAGGGATGATAGATTTAATGTAGAACAACAGGTGTGAGATTGGTGATTGAGAACAACAGTGGAGGATAGTGTAAATGTTAGGAATCCAACAGTGGTGGTACGATGGGGATAAGAAACAACGTGAGATGTGGAGATGAAAGAACAACATGTGGAATGGGATGTAGGAAACATAAACAGGTGGGATTAGAGGAAGTGATTGAGAACACAGATGGTGGAGATTGTGTTAATGTAAGAAACAACAGGTGGTGTAGAAGGTAGATAGAGGAACAACAGTGTGAGATTGGATCTGAGAACAACAGTGGTGAAGAAGGGATGACGAACAACAGGTGGTGGAAATGTGAGATGTAGAACAAAACAGTGGGGAGATTAGGAACAACAGGTAGAGTAGTGCGTAATGTGAGAACACAGGTGGGAATGTGGAGGGGAAACACACAGTGGGCAGATGTAGGTGATCGTGAACAACAGATGTGGGGTAGATTGTATGTGTGGACACAAAACAGGTGGGGTAAGTGGGATGGAACAACGGTTAGTGGTATAGTTGGTATGAACAACAGGTGTAGAGGAAGTGTGATGTGAAAAACAGGGTGGTGATTAATTAGGAACAACAGTGGTGTAGATGATGGACAACAGTGTGAAAATAGGTTATAGTAGGAGACAACATGGTAGAGTGTTGAAGAAACACACAGACGGGAAGATTGGATGTGAAACGAAAACAGAGGCAATGTGTTAGATGGAAGAACAACAACAGGGTAGGTAAGACATGTTAAGAAGGAAACCAACAGGTGCCGCTATGAGTGATGAAACAACGATGGTGGTAGAGGTGGGATGCGAAAAAAGCAACAGTGGTGGTAGAACTGTTGTGATGAGAGGAAACAACATGTGCAATGATGTAATTGAGGAACAAACAGGGTAAGAGACGATATGAAGTAGAACAACAGTGTGTAAGAGTGTTAAGGAGAACAACAGGGGGGTACAAAATAAGTGATAGTTAAACAACAAGGGGATCGATGGTACGAGCACAACAGGGCTTACATGTCATAATGTGAAGAACACAGAGTGTGAGGGAGGCTGGTGATGTCAGGAAAACAACAGGGTGGAATGTTGTGATGTAGAGAAACAACAGTGGTGGTGAGGATGTGGCGATGTAGAAAACACAGTGGAGTAGAGTATAAGTTAGGAACAACAGGTGTGTTAAGGGGATGTGAGGAACCCAACAGTGGAGTAAATGGGCTCAGAAGAACCAACAGGGTGGGATAATGTGGTGAAGGAGGAAACAGACAGGATCGATGGTAATTGGAGAGTAAGGAACAACAGTGTGAGAGTGTTCAAGCTGAGGAACAACAGGGTGGGTGAGATGTATATAGCTGAGGAGACAACAGTGGTGAGTTAAGATTGGTGAGGGTGAACAAGCAGTCTGCGTGGTCGGAATTAGCAGGAAACAACGTAAGAGGGGGTAGTCAGATTGTTAAATAGTGAGAACAACACGCGTGGGTGGTAGAATGTGTGATCGTGAGAACACACAGTGGTGGAGACTGTGGTGAATAAGTGAGGAACAACAGCTGGATGGAAATGTCGGTGGATGGATGAGGAACCAGAAAGGTGGGGTAAGATGTAGTTAAAGTGAAGGAACTACTAGGTGTGTTAGATGAGTGGATATGAGAAGCACAACAGGTGGGAGCACTGTGTGAACGTGAGTATACACATTGGTGTCAGCGTGTGCTGATGTAGACAACAGGTGGGGTAAAGGTCGAATGATGTGAGGAACAACTGGTGGTAGATGGGGATTGTGGAACAATCAGGTGGGGAATGTGTGTGAGTGAAGGACAACAGTGGTGTAGAGTTGGTAGATTTGAGGGAAACATACAGGGTGTTAGATTGGAGTGAAGTGAGGAACAACAAGTGGGATGGTAGACGGTGAATGGTAGAACAACAGGTGCTGGTAGGATTGTCTGGTGATAAGTAGACGAACAAGGTGGTTTCAAGGTCGACGAGGTGTGAGTGATCGGTGTGCGAAGAGAACATACAGGTGGGTGGAGCAGTGGTAAATGTGAAAGGAATCAACCACAATGGCAGGGGTAGGTAGAACTGTGGCGCTGCAGATAGAACGGACTGAGGGGAAACAAACAAGGTGGTGAAATAGATGGCGGGATGCAAGATGATGTAGGAAACACAGCTTGTGATTCAATGGTGCTATTAGACTCGTACCGGACGTGCGGCGAGACGAGAAGTCGGTGGGTTAATCATTGGGTAACGACATCAAACGGACTAGTACGTATGGGACAAGAGTAAAATGACTGGACAACGTACCCAGCCCGGATCGCTGACGGCGTATGGACAGCTCCGAAAGGCAAGGGAACCAGGAGATGCGAAGAGCGAAGATCCGGTCAGAAGGTACACGAGGGAGCCCACGTACAGTGTGACGGGCGAGACGGGGGACGGACCGAGGGAACAGCAAAGAGCGCAAGCAACCATGTTAATAGGCCGAACGTTGTCGAGAGGACAACAGTCGGTGGTAGTGTGGTGCATGGGGAAGAAACACAAGGTGTGTTAATGTGTTAATGGAGCGCAGGGAACAACAAGGTGGTGGTAGATGGGTGATGTGAGGAACAAACAGGTGGGTGGTGTGAGAGATGTGTTATGTGAGAACAACAAGGTGGGTGGTAGGGAAAGTGTGGTGCAGGGGAGGACAACAAGGTGGGTGGTGATAGATGGTGATGTGAGGAACAACAGGTGTGGTAGATTGTGTGAGGTAGGAACACAAGGTGGTGTTAGATGTGGTGAGTGGAGGAACAACGAGGGCTGTGTTGTAGATGTTATAATTGAGAGACAACACAAGGGGGGTAGAAGTGTGTGATGTGAGAGCAAACAGTTGGTCGCTTACATGTGGTGATAGTAGGAACAACAGGTGGTGCAGATGTGGGCGAATGGTGCAGGAAAGAACGGTGGTGGTAGATGTGGGATTCGAAAGTGAGAACAACAGGGGTGCAGGGTGGGATGTGAGGAAGCATACGAGTGGTGCGGAGATGTGGGATGATGAGAGAAAAGACAGATGTCAGGTAGAATAAAACTGTGGTGAATGGTGGAAAGCACAAAAAACGCAAAGTGTGGATCGGTCCACAGACTCGAGAGGTACAAGGGCACGTGCGAGTACCACAACAATGATATGGTCGGAACAAGGTAGACGCAGCGCGCAGCAAGCATCCGGCCAAGCTGATGAGTTAAGAGAAGTAGCCAAGGCCTGGTCGCGCATGGAGACCGAACGAGCAAGCACAGGCAAAAGGATCCTTGCGACGCGGCACTCGCTCGGCGGTGAAATCACGGCACAATAGGCAGCTAAGGAACGGGTTAGCGAGGAGTGAAGCGAGTGTAGGAAGAACGACAGCCTGAGCATGTCAATATTGACGACAGAGGGGTTTGGTGATGACTGGGTACATAGAGGGTAGGAGTGGTAGAAACATATCGACGATCGCAATGCAGAGGAGCACTGAGTTTCGGTAAACGGGCGGATACTAGCGCACCGAGTAGGAAATCGGAGTGGATTGTTAGAACTGGACCAAGCACGGTGTGGTCGTCAGAGTGTGCGTACGTGTGGAAGTCACAGGTGGTGGTAAAGTGTTGTTATTGAGGCAACAACGATGCGGAAGGCTGGTGGTGATGAAACGTGGTCGATAGGCGATGGTGGGGAAATGAGGCGTGAACCACATCACCACATCTAACAGTTTTCCATAGCCAGTCTGACAACAGCTCAGGAATCTGAATAGATTAGACACTTCTTACTAAACACAGTGAAGTACATTGATCTGAACACATGATCGTTACTGATATTATCGCAACACTGATTGGCCATCAACACAAACACAATTCAAGCCTGTTCAGGTCATTCTGGCATCAAAATAACATGCTGTTTATCTGATGGGTGTGGAAAATATTACCAGGAAGATTTCAGTCACAAACATCTGACCTATAAACAGGAGCTGGAGATTTATAGAGAAGGGAGGGAGGGAAATATTGCTTTGCATTTAATAAATCACAGTACACAATGTTCTCAGGTAAACAATTTATTATCAAATGTAACTACTACACTAGTTCAGGTTCAGGACATGGTATCATCCCAGTCTATGGGAACAATCTCATCAGAAATACAAACAAGGCTATTGAGCAAGGAAAGAGAGAGAGAGAGACGTCTTTCTGTTGTGTCTGTACAAAGTCTTAAATACACCTGGTCTCCATGCGCTCAGACAGACAGATACGGAGGGTGCTCAACAAATGGCACTGTATTCTCTACATGGTGCTAACCATATCGGGCCCCGGTCAAAAGCAGTGCACTATATAGGGAATAGGGCTCTGGTCAAAAGCAGTGCACTATATAGGGAATAGGGCTCTGGTCAAAAGCAGTGCACTATATAGGGAATAGGGTGCCAATTGGGATGCAAGTTTGGGTCTGCGTCAAATCCAAGGAAACAAAGAAAGCCACTTACCATCAGAATCAAGAAACAACAAAAACATTTCAATGTTCATTAGAAGACTTTAAAAGCTCAGTGATACACTACTAGTAACTTCCCTTTCACAGACACAGACACAGACACAGCTCTTCAGCTCAGCAAGGCAACAGTAGGAGAGTTGAGAGTTAATGTGTGTGTCTGTGTSTGTGTCTGTGTGTGTGTCTGTGTGTGTGTCTGTGTGGTGCGTGCGCTAAAATAAACCCACAAAAAAACCCTCTGTTGGTCTTCAGGAGAAGATGCGTATGTTCAGGTGAGAAGCAGCATGTTGTCTCTGACACCACTACTAACACTGTGTTCCGTCTTCCACCGTGTAACATGTTCCCTTTCACAACATAATATGGATGGTTCATTCAGCTGAGTCCAACACTGTGGAGAAGAGTTAGACAATGGACTGACTGTAGTCTAACCCTYCAGACCTGGGGGCTGGGAGGGTAACAGACAGAGTAGACTGTGAAGTGAAGGCCTCTGGGTATTCACATCATAGTAATGGGCATGTTGTTTCTGCTAGGAAGGTCCTGTCATGGTAGCTAGGTCTCTGTCTGGGTTTAAACCACAGTTCTCTTCACAACACTGTGTTAGCCTGCTGATCTTAAGCCACTAGCTCAGGCAACAGTATTCATTTGGTTTCCCAGACTAAGATTAAGACTAGTCCTGCTGGACTAATTCAAAGTGTTTATTTGCTCCAGGCTTAATCTGTCACCGGGAAACCAGCCCTAAGAGTCAGATGTTCCACTAGGTTGTGGATCTCTCAACATATTGGTAGTCCCCAACTGCTGTGCTGTATCTCTGTTACTAACCCAGGGTCAATGGACTGTTCAGGGTTCCATCCCAAAGGAAACCCTTTTGACCAGAGCTCTGTGGTGCACTATGTAGGGAAGACCCCAGGACTAGAAGAGCCCCCTAGACAGGGTTGTTGGACCGTTGTGCTTTTTAGGAGAGGTAAAAGGTCAGAAAGATCTCACTGTCGTTGGAACTAGTCAAGCATTGAACTCCTGTTATCATGTCAGAAAGAGATGGTCAGAGACTTCATCTGTTATCAAACTGTAATCATGTCAGAAAGAGATGGACAGAGACTTCATCTGTTATCAAACTGTTAATGCATGTCAAAGAGATGGCAGAGACCTATCTGTTATCAAACTGTTACATGTCAGAAAGAATGGCAGAGACTTCATCTGTTATCAAACTGTAATCATGTCAGAAAGAGATGGACAGAACGTCATCTGTTATCAAACTGTAATCTCAGTATATAAAATGAGCCCAGATTGATATCAAATCCTCCATTTGCTGGAGGTGGATGTATATTATTTCCCTTCATGAACACCAGTTGTGTTGCGTTGAGGGCATGTGTGACATTTACACAGTACAGTCAAATGTTTGACACCTACATCATTCAAGGGTTTTTCTCTTTATTCGCTTCACCTATGTATAGTCGTATACAAGTGAGTAGAAAAGTAAGTCAAGGACATCAAAATCTATGACGGGAACACAGTGTGGAGATCATGAGTGATCAACCAAGAAGGGTGTTAACAAATCAACATATAGTTTACATTCTATATTCTTCACAAGTAGCCCTCACCGATGGCTCTATATGCGGTGTGAGGTACAAGGATTTGGCTATTCCAGTCTCAACCAACCCTACACTGGGAATAGCGTTTTTTCCAGACACAGTCTTGAAGGAGTTCCCACATATGCTGAGCACTTGTTTGCTGCTTTCTTCACTCTGTGGTCATAGTGTTAAGACTCATCCAGCGAAAAAGAAGATTCCCACAGATCCTATCTTCTTCTTTTCGTGTGGTATTTGCCCACAGGAGAAAGTCTCGCGCACTCCTCTTCCATGTTGAGTGTCACGAGGTGTCGGCTAGTTGGGTTTCTTATTGCAAGCGAAATTCAACATGAAGGCCTGATTCCCCACCAAAGCTCTCCTCTGATAGTTGGATGTTGATGTGTCTGTTATCAATTCAGACATGGTGAAGCACTATTAGTTCTGTCCGGCAATCTTGAGGATGCGAGTTGTAACCCTAAGGGCAAGCACTTGATCCAGTTGCCTAGGAGAGCTAATCTGGGTCTTCCTTTCCTGTGGCGGTCCTCATGAGAGCCAGTTTCATCATAGCGCTTGAGGGTTTTTGCGACTGCACTTGAAGAAACTTTCAAAGTTCTTGAAATGTTCCAGATTGACTGACCTTCATGTCTTAAAGTAATGATGGACTGTTGTTTCTCTTTTCATATTTGAGCTGTTCTTGCCATAATATGGACTTGGTCTTTCACCAAATAGGGCTATCTTCTGTATGTCACAACATAACTGATTGGCTCAAATGCAGTAAGGAAAGGATAAAAAAATCCACACATTTTTACTTTTAACAAGGCACACCTGTTAATTGAAATGCATTCCAGGTGACTACCTCATGAAGCTGGTTGAGAGAATGTCAAGAGTGTCTAAAGCTGTCATCAAGGCAAAGAGTGGCTACTTTGATGAATCTAAAATATATTTTGATTTGTTAAAGACTTTTTAGGTTTCTACATGATTCCATGTTATTTCACAGTGTTGATGTCTTCACTATTATTCTACAATGTAGAAAACAGTCAAAATAAAGAAAACCCCTTACTGTACTTCTAGTGCTGTGTTGGAGTTGAGAGGTACTGACAAGCAGGGCAGCAGGGCAGAAATAGTAGCTATTGAAGTTTAGTGCCACTTCAGTAGGGTTCCATTTGGGATCCTCTTTGGAGCTCAGGACAGCCAGTTAATTTGAACATTCATATAGGGGTGTGGTGAGGAGTGGAGGAGGAGAGGAGGTGAGAGAACAGGATGAGAGAGGAGAGGACAGGACGAGAGAGGAGGAGAGGAGGAGAAGAGAGAGGAGAGTAGGAGAAGGAAAGAGAAGTGTAGGAGGAGGAGAGAGGACAGTAGGAGAAGAAAGAGGAGAGTAGGAGAAGGAAAGAGAAGTGTAGGAGGAGGAGAGAGGAGAGTAGGAGAAGAGAGGAGGGGAGCTATATGGACACTGGATGTGCACAGAGCATCAGTCTCACAGAGCATCAGTGACCTAGGGGGTTAACAGGAGAGAACTAACACTAAACCCCCGGGAAAGATTAGATTGCACTTGGTGTCGGTTGGTTCGTCAGCCCTAGTTAGTCCAGCCTCACTCTGGGGACAGGACACAGTTAGTTTCCCCAGTCAGGACTCTGATCTAGGATCAGTTTCTAGTCTTCTCCTCTGGTGGGCCAGATCAGGATGAGCGGAAGCTGTTCTGATCCAGGACATGGTGTGTATTCAATAGTGCACACTGAAGCAAAATGTTTTGCAACGGGAAAAAGAAAKCCCAATTCAGGTAAGTCCCTGTGTTTCTCTACCCGCTTGGTTTCCCAGTGATTACACCCGTCTCACCGGGAGATGACCGAGCTGATGGAGTTGTAGGAGGTGCCTCCGTTACAGGCTCTGCCCCCTCCCCTAGCCACACCCTCTATGTTGACCCTGAAGACAGGCGAGGTCTTTAACAGGAAGTCAGCAGCGTCACGCCTCCCRAGCTCACGCAGCTTCCACATCAACAACCCCACCGTGCTGTCTGGACGGACTGACCAATCCAGGAGCAGCGCTGCCGTGGGGCTGGCCAGGAGGGCGGGGTCATTGTCCGGGGCAGGGCCCCCATTGGTTGGGGTGCCGTTGGGGCTGGAGCTGTGTTTGGCCACCAGGTAGGTGAGACCCAGGTTCATAGCCAGCAGACACCAGTCCTTCCCCAGCGCATCAGGAGGGTCTAACAGACGACACAYCTTCCTCCTGGCCAGCAGGCTGACCTCTGAGATGTGGACATCTGCACACAGACGACCCTGACTATAGACTTCAGTACAGCCCAAYGCTAGGATACTGCTGAAGCTCTCCCTGTACCCGCCCATGGTGTTGGTGAGGCTGGTCTCTCTCTGGGTCTGGGCCTTCAGGAAGTCTTTAGGCTGGTAGATCATGACGGGACCATGATGCTCTCTGAGCTGCTGGGGGCTGAGGTAGTACCGGGCGGTGAGGAGGCCGGGGAGGGTGGAGGACAGGAGCGACTCGGTGATGGTAACCATGGTGTCCAGGAGGGTGTAACACTTGGCCCGTTCGCTGTCGTGACCTCTGACCTGGATCTCCACCCCT
Organism: Salvelinus sp. IW2-2015; assembly: GCF_002910315.2. Classification (NCBI taxonomy): domain Eukaryota; kingdom Metazoa; phylum Chordata; class Actinopteri; order Salmoniformes; family Salmonidae; genus Salvelinus; species Salvelinus sp. IW2-2015. Next base: position 217,881 of record NW_019943673.1, on the reverse strand, counting down.
TGGCCGTGGTTGACCAATAGGATCATGGCCTCCGCTCCTCCTTGGCTCACCTTTGCCCCATTGGTCCAGAGGCGGATGTCTCCGTCAGGCCCCTCCCTTGTATCATCCTCAGGGCGCTGCTGGTGACTCCAGCGACACAGGTTCACCTGGAGGTCAGAGGTCAGGAAACAGCTCAACATGCTATGCATTCTGGGAGAGGAAACATACTGCATCCCAGATGGCGGCATATTCAATAGTGCACTTGACAGGGACTGGGGAGTCATTCAGACAGTCTTGATGGGGAGTCATTCAGACAGTCTTGATGGGGAGTCATTCAGACAGTCTTGACAGGGACTGGGGAGTCATTCAGACAGTCTTGACAGGGACTGGGGAGTCATTCCAACAGTCTTGACAGGGACTGGGGAGTCATTCAGACAGTCTTGACAGGGACTGGGGAGTCATTCAGACAGTCTTGAAGGGACTGGGGAGTCATTCAGACAGTCTTGACGGGATGGGGAGTCATTCAGACAGTCTTGACAGGGACTGGGGATCATTCAGACAGTCTTGATGGGGAGTCATTCAGACAGTCTTGACAGGGACTGGGGAGTCATTCAGACAGTCTTGATAGGGGACTGGGGGAGTCATTCAGACAGTCTTGATAGGGCTGGGGAGTCATTCAGACAGTCTTGACAGGGACTGGGGAGTCATTCAGACAGTCTTGATAGGGACTGGGGGAGTCATTCAGACAGTCTTGAGGGGACTGGGGAGTCATTCAGACAGTCTTGACAGGGACTGGGGAGTCATTCAGACGTCTTGATGGGGACTGGGGAGTCATTCAGACAGTCTTGATAGGGACTGGGGAGTCATTCAGACAGTCTTGATAGGGACTGGGGAGTCATTCAGACAGTCTTGATAGGGACTGGGGAGTCATTCAGACAGTCTTGAAGGGACTGGGGAGTCATTCAGACAGTCTTGTAGGGATGGGGAGTCATTCAGACAGTTTGATAGGGATGGGGAGTCATTCAGCAGTCTTGGTAGGGACTGGGGAGTCATTCAGACAGTCTTGGTAGGGACTGGGAGTCATTCAGACAGTCTGGTAGGGACTGGGGAGTCATTCAGACAGTTTGATAGGGACTGGGGAGTCATTCAGACAGTCTTGATAGGGATGGGAGTCTTAGAAGTCTTGATGGGAGTCATTCAGACAGTCTTGACAGGGACTGGGAGTCATTCAGACAGTCTTGGTAGGGACTGGGGAGTCATTCAGACAGTCTTGATAGGGACTGGGGAGTCATTCAGACAGTCTTGATGGGGAGTCATTCAGACAGTCTTGATAGGGACTGGGGAGTCATTCAGACAGTCTTGATAGGGCTGGGGAGTCATTCAGACAGTCTTGACAGGGACTGGGGAGTCATTCAGACAGTCTTGTAGGGACTGGGGAGTCATTTAGACAGTCTTGATAGGGACGGGGAGTCATTCAGACAGTCTTGGTAGGGACTGGGGAGTCATTCAGACAGTCTTGATAGGGACTGGGGAGTCATTCAGACAGTCTTGATGGGGAGTCATTCAGACAGTCTTGATAGGGATGGGGAGTCATTCAGACAGTCTTGATAGGGACTGGGGAGTCATTCAGACAGTCTTGACAGGGACTGGGGAGTCATTCAGACAGTCTTGATAGGGACTGGGGAGTCATTCAGACAGTCTTGTAGGGACTGGGGAGTCATTCAGACAGTCTTGACAGGGACTGGGGAGTCATTCAGACAGTCTTGACAGGGACTGGGGAGTCATTCAGACAGTCTTGACAGGGACTGGGGAGTCATTCAGACAGTCTTGATAGGGACTGGGGAGTCATTCAGACAGTCTTGACAGGGACTGGGGAGTCATTCAGAACGTCTTGTAGGGCTGGGGAGTCATTCAGACAGTCTTGAAGGGACTGGGGAGTCATTCAGACGTCTTGTAGGGATGGGGGTCATTGACAGTCTTGATAGGGACTGGGGAGTCATTTCAGACAGTCTTGATGGGACTGGGGAGTCATTCAGACAGTCTTGATAGGGACTGGGGAGTCATTCAGAAGTCTTGATGGGAGTCTTCAGACATCTTGATAGGGACTGGGAGTCATTCAGACAGTCTTGATAGGGCTGGGGAGTCATTCAGACAGTCTTGAAGGGACTGGGAGTCATTCAGACAGTCTTGATAGGGACTGGGGAGTCATTCAGCAGTCTTGAAGGACTGGGAGTCATTCAGACAGTCTTGACAGGGACTGGGGAGTCATTCAGACAGTCTTGCAGGGACTGGGGAGTCATTCAGACGTCTTGACAGGGACTGGGGAGTCATTCAGACAGTCTTGATAGGGACTGGGGAGTCATTCGACAGTCTTGACAGGACTGGGGAGTCATTCAGACAGTCTTGTAGGGACTGGGGATCATTCAGACAGTCTTGAAGGGATGGGGAGTCATTCAGACAGTCTTGTAGGGACTGGGGAGTCATTCAGACAGTCTTGATAGGGACGGGGGAGTCATTCAGACAGTCTTGAAAGGGACTGGGGAGTCATTCAGACAGTCTTGCTGGGGGGAGTCATTCGACAGTCTTGATAGGGACTGGGGAGTCATTCAGACAGTCTTGATAGGGACTGGGGAGTCATTCAGACAGTCTTGACAGGGACTGGGGAGTCATTCAGACAGTCTTGATAGGGACTGGGAGTCATTCAGACAGTCTTGTAGGGACTGGGGAGTCATTCAGACAGTCTTGACAGGGACTGGGGAGTCATTCAGACAGTCTTGACAGGGACTGGGGAGTCATTCAGACAGTCTTGAAGGGACTGGGAGTCATTCAGACAGTCTTGACAGGGACTGGGGAGTCATTCAGACAGTCTTGTAGGGACTGGGGAGTCATTCAGACAGTCTTGAGGGACTGGGGAGTCATTCAGACAGTCTTGAGGGACTGGGGAGTCATTCAGACAGTCTTGATAGGGACTGGGAGTATTCAGACAGTCTTGACAGGGACTGGGGAGTCATTCAGACAGTCTGACAGGGACTGGGGTCTATCAGACGTCTTGACAGGGACTGGGGAGTCATTCAGACAGTCTTGATAGGGACTGGGGAGTCATTCAGACAGTCTTGACAGGACTGGGGAGTCATTCAGACAGTCTTGACGGATGGGGAGTCATTCAGACAGTCTTGTAGGGACTGGGAGTCATTCAGACAGTCTTGACAGGGACTGGGGAGTCATTCAGACAGTCTTGATAGGGACTGGGGTCATTCAGACAGTCTTGATAGGCTGGGGAGTCATTCAGACAGTCTTGACAGGGACTGGGGAGTCATTCAGACAGTCTTGACAGGGACTGGGGAGTCATTCAGACAGTCTTGACAGGGACTGGGGAGTCATTCAGACAGTCTTGACAGGGACTGGGGAGTCATTCAGACAGTCTTGTAGGGACTGGGGAGTCATTCAGACAGTCTTGACAGGGACTGGGGAGTCATTCAGACAGTCTTGACAGGGACTGGGGAGTCATTCAGACGTCTTGATAGGGACTGGGGAGTCATTCAGACAGTCTTGACAGGGACTGGGAGTCATTCAGACAGTCTTGTAGGGACTGGGAGTCATTCAGACAGTCTTGACAGGGACTGGGGAGTCATTCAGACAGTCTTGATAGGATGGGGAGTCATTCAGACAGTCTGATAGGGACTGGGGAGTCATTCAGACAGTCTTGACAGGGACTGGGGAGTCATTCAGACAGTCTTGAAGGGATGGGGTCATCAGACGTCTTGACAGGGACTGGGAGTCATTCAGACAGTTTGATAGGGACTGGGAGTCATTCAGACAGTCTTGACAGGGACTGGGGAGTCATTCAGACAGTCTTGATAGGGATGGGGAGTCATTCAGACAGTCTTGACAGGGACTGGGGAGTCATTCAGCCAGTCTTGAAGGGACTGGGGAGTCATTCAGACAGTCTTGATGGGAACTGGGGAGTCATTCAGACAGTCTTGAGGGACTGGGAGATCATTCAGACAGTCTTGACAGGGACTGGGGAGTCATTCAGACAGTCTTGACAGGGACTGGGGAGTCATTAGCAACAGTCTTGACAGGGCTGGGGAGTCATAGAGTCTTGTAGGGCTGGGGGTCATTCAGACAGTCTTGACAGGGACTGGGAGTCATTCAGACAGTCTTGACAGGGACTGGGGAGTCTTCAGA
>NW_019943673.1:205143-211572 GCF_002910315.2 Salvelinus sp. IW2-2015 | reverse complement strand
CAGACATCTTGATAGGGAATGGAGTCATTCAGACAGTCTTGATAGGGACTGGGGAGTCATTCAGACACACATCTTGACAGGACTGGGGAGTCATTCAGACGGCTTGATAGGGACTGGGGAGTCATTCAGACAGTCTTGACAGGGACTGGGGAGTCATTCAGACAGTCTTGATAGGGACTGGGGAGTCATTCAGACGTCTTGAGGGACTGGGGAGTCATTCAGACAGTCTTTATAGGGACTGGGAGTCATTCAGACAGTCTTGATAGAGTGGGGAGTCATTCAGACAGTCTTGACAGGGACTGGGAGTCATTCAGACAGTCTTGATAGGGACTGGGAGTCATTCAGACAGTCTTTATAGGAAGTGGGGAGTCATTCAGACAGTCTTGACAGGGACTGGGGAGTCATTCAGACCAGTCTTGACAGGGACTGGGAGTCATTCAGACAGTCTTGACAGGCTGGGGAGTCATTCAGACAGTCTTGACAGGACTGGGAGTCATTCAGACAGTCTTGACAGGACTGGGAGTCATTCAGACAGTCTTGATGGGGAGTCATTCAGACAGGCTTGACAGGGACTGGGAGTCATTCAGACAGTCTTGACAGGGACTGGGGAGTCATTCAGACAGTCTTGATAGACTGGGAGTCATTCAGACAGTCTTGACAGGGACTGGGGAGTCATTCAGACAGTCTTGATAGGGACTGGGAGTCATTCAGACAGTCTTGATAGGGACTGGGGAGTCATTCAGACAGTCTTGATAGGGACTGGGAGTCATTCAGACAGTCTTGATAGGGACTGGGAGTCATTCAGACAGTCTTGATAGGGACTGGGGAGTCATTCAGACAGTCTTGATAGGACTGGGGAGTCATTCAGACAGTCTTGACAGGGACTGGGGAGTCATTCAGACAGTCTTGATAAGGGACTGGGGAGTCATTCAGACAGTCTTGACAGGGACTGGGGAGTCATTCAGACAGGCTTGATAGGGACTGGGGAGTCATTCAGACAGTCTTGACAGGGACTGGGAGTCATTCAGACAGTCTTGACAGGACTGGGGAGTCATTCAGACAGTCTTTGATAGGGACTGGGGAGTCATTCAGACAGTCTTGATAGGGACTGGGGAGTCATTCAGACAGTCTTGACAGGGACTGAGGAGTCATTCAGACAGTCTTTATAGGAAGTGGGGAGTCATTCAGACAGTCTTGATAGGAAGTGGGGAGTCATTCAGACAGTCTTGATGGGGAGTCATTCAGACAGTCTTGGTGAATCAAAGCATGTACCTGTAGCTTGTGGAACAGTCCACAGGGGAAAGGTGTGAGGTGTTCAGCAGGAACCAGCCTGACCCCTCCGTAGATCAGAACATCGTCCTCCTCCTCTTCCTCCGTCCAGGAGTGGTGGAGGCTGTTGGTCTTGATCAGGGCGGGGACATCCACCATGCCAGGGTTGGTCAGGTCACGTGCGCACACGTCCATGGCATCCAGCACCTGTCGTAAGAGAGGATGTTAGCATGGACGCTAATGTTTTCCTATGGGAAATGCTAACATGTGTCATTGTGGTATTGTGGTATACAACTATGTATGCCCAGCTTGTGTTAGCATGGTCGCTAAGTGTGACATGTTTTCCTATGAGAGATGCTAACAGCTCCCCGTCTTAGTAAATACGACTGTCTCTGACCTGTAGCAGTTCGTCCACGTCGCTCTCTGGGGCCAGAGCCTGTATCTCCTCCAGTCTGTAGCGCCCCCTGTAGTGGTGGATGGCTTTAGGCGTGTCCACAGAGAGGAGGCGGGCTAGCACCCCACTACACAGCCAGCGGGGCTCCAACACCATCACATCCTGCACCGTCTCACTCTGCATCAGGTTGATCTGTTAGGAGGATGGGGAAGAGAGAGAGATGGATAGAGAGGGGGAGAGAGAGAGATGGATACAAAGGGAGGGGGAGAGAGAGAGATGGATAGAGAGGGGGAGAGAGAGAGATGGATACAAAGGGAGGGGAGAGAGAGAGATGGATAGAGAGATGGATACAAAGGGAGGGGGAGAGAGCACGATGGATAGAGAGGGGGAGAGAGAGAGATATATAATCAAAAATAAATTGTCCATAGTGAATGGTGGCATGTAAAAAATCTTCCCAATGTGAAATAGTTCCCGATCGTTGTGATTGAACTAGGATCACGTCACAATAACTGCTCGTGCGTCTCCATTTGATTGGCTGATGTCTCTCACACCCTCCCTCGCCCTTGATTTAACTAGATAGCACTAATTAGCTGTCAGCTGTTTGAGACGGCTAGTTGTGAGGTGTGCAGTTTTAGATGGTTTTGTATAGCTTGAGTTTATTTATATTTTTACAGGGACAGTGCACATTAAATCAACGTTTCGTAAAAGTGCTGGTTTTAGCCAGCCGGATATTTTCAACAGCAGTCCCTGCACAGGTTATTAAAACAATTATAATAAAATACAGACAACAATTGAGCAGTGAGAAGATGCAGAGCAACATGGACAAGCAAACACGTAGCACGCAGACATAGCAACATAGGACAAGAGATAGTAGCACGCAGACAGAGGAACATAGGACAAGCAACACGTAGCACGTGTTGTTCAAATATGTTATTTTGGTAACCAAATGTATTGAGCTACATATCTGCCATCCCTGCATCCATCGATACACTGGCACAACTGCTTGTGTCCAAAACTAGCTAGTTTTTATAACTTTACCCTCTGTCTCTCACATGCCTAAAAGTCAACAGTACCTGTGGTAGCCTCTGTCTCTCACATGACCTAAGTCAACAGTACGTGGTAGCCTCTGTCTCTCACATGACCTAAAGTCAACAGTACCGTGTTAGCCTCTGTCTCTCACATGACCTAAAGTCAACAGTACCGTGGTAGCCTCTGTCTCACATGACCTAAAGTCAACAGTACCGTGGTAGCCTCTGTCTCTCACATGACCTAAGTCAACAGTACGTGGTGCCTCTGTCTCTCACATGACCTAAAGTCAACAGTACCGTGTAGCCTCTGTCTCTCACTGACCTAAAGTCAACAGTACCGTGTAACCTCTGTGCGGAGCAATCCTTGAGTGGAAAGTAAATGACAGGCACTGCAAATAAATGCAATGCTAATTTGTGGGAAAATTAACTAAATTAAACTAATTAACACCACAACCAAAGATTTAACAACTAACCTATGGTGCTGCAGTTCTCTCCAAAAGCATCTGCTTTTACTGTAATTTGTCACATGAGTGACCTCTACTGTCATGGTGTGGAACTGAAGACTCTACTGTGTTTGCGAGTGTGTCTTCCAAGTATGTCGCCAGAATACTGCCAAGGAGAAAGTAAGTCCTTGATGTAATTTATGGCCATATGCTTAATTAGTAGGTTGATGACAGAAATTTGACAGTGAAATATCTGAGTGAACAGATGTATTCCAGGGTATGAGGGAAGAGACATACAGGCCATGTAAAGAAAACTATCCTTCTCTCCTGGCAGATATCAGACCTAAAGCATGTAAAACCTGCATAAACAAGGCACGTCTCAGCAATCTGCTGTCTTATAGCAGCTGTTTATGACACATAGTCAAATGAGTAGATAGATGACACTGACTCCATGCTGACAACAAAAAAGTAATACATTATGTATCTGTAGACTTCCAGCCATGAAGGGGAAAACAAGGTTCAGGACAGAGCAAGGTAGCAAGAAGGGTAGAAGGAACCAAGGTCAGGACAGTAGAACCAAGGGTCGGTCTGTAGAAACGCAAGGTAGCACCATGAAGGAACAAGGTTCAGCACCATGAAGGAACCAAGGTTCAGCACCATGAAGGAACCAAGGTTCAGGCACCATGAAGGAACCAAGGTTCAGCACCATTGAAGGAACCAAGGTTCAGCACCATGAAGGAACCAAGGTTCAGCACCATGAAGGAACCAAGGTCTCAGCACCATGGAAGGAACCAAGGTTCAGCACCATGAAGGAACCAAGGTTCAGCACCATGAAGGAACCAAGGTTCAGCACATGAAGGTAAGGAACCAAGGTTCAGCACCATGAAGGAACCAAGGTTCAGCACATGAAGGAACCAAGGTTCAGCACATGAAGGAACCAAGGTTCAGACATGAAGGGCTAGAAGGAACCAAGGTTCAGCACCATGAAGGAACCAAGGTTCAGAACCATGAAGGACCAAGGTTCAGCACCATGAAGGAACCAAGGTTCAGCACCATGAAGGAGAAGGAACCAAGGTTCAGCGAAACCATGTGGAAAGGTGTAAGGCCAAGTATGTTCCAAGTGCCACCTATGAAGGAACCAAGCTTTTCGCCATGAGACCAGTAGAACATAGGTAAAGTCCAAGGTTCAGTCACCATGAAGGAACCTATAGGTTCAGGACCATGAAGGGGAGAACAAGGTTAACAAGGCAGCACATGTAAGAACCAAGAGTTTCAGAACCATGCAGGGTAGAAGGAACCATAGTTCAGGACCATGTAGGCCAGGTGAAGGACACACAAGGTCGAAGCACCATGAAGGAACCAAGGTCAGGACCATGTGGAAGGACACCAAAGGTCAGCACCAATGAAGAGACCACAAGTGTTCAAGAACCATGAAGGAGGTAGAAAGGAACCAAGGTTACAGTGACCATCGTAGGAATCCAAGGGTCACGCACCATGTAGAACCAATGTTCAAGCACCAATGGTTTCAGGGTCAGAAGGTAACCAAGGTTCAGGACAATGGTAGGTGTAAGAAGGAACAAGGCTTCACGGACCACTAAGGAACAAGGTTCAGGACCATTGTTATATCCAAGGGTCAGGACCATGTAGGGTAGAAGGAACGAAGGCTCCAGCACGCATTGAGGCACCAAGGGTCAGGACCATGTAGGGTAGAAGTCCGTTTAACATGTGGCAATCTTGTCCACGAGGTAATTTGATTGGTCTAATAAGACCAACACGCAGGTAATTAGTAATAGACATGGGCTGCCTGTGTGGCTTTCAATTCAACTCTTTTCCCCTGAAGAAAGCTCGGTTTAAAGTTGTTTCTTTCCTATGAATCAGTGGTGTCCAGATTCATTCCATGGAGTGCCTAGTGTGGTTCTTCAAGGTTTTGGTTTTTGGGCTTTCACTAAGAGCTAGACAACCAGGTGAGGCGAGATTTCCTTACTGAATTAGTGACCTTCATTCATTCAACAGTACAAGGGAGGCTGACCACGCCTGCAGACACTCAGCCCTGCATGGAAGGAGTTTGACAACGACTACATTAAACGATTTAGAATATATAGTATTTGACTTTATTATTCTAGAAGAAAACAAAGCTCTTGGCTACTTTAAGCAAGCAGGACTGGCAACAAAGGTAACAAGAAGCAAGACCCTAAACATGCATTACTTTTATTTGACCTATCAGCTAACACCTATCAAACGTAAATTCCCGGAGAAAACTAAGACAACCAACAATGAGAAATTGTGAAGGTTCTCACCTTCTTACAGGACAATGACCCTAAGCACATTACAGCCAAGTACAATCGCACGGAGTGGCTTCAGGACATGTCTCTGCATGATCATTGAGTGGCCAGTCAGAGCCCGGGACTTGAACCCATCGAACATCTCTGGAGAGAACCTGGAACATCAGCTTATGCAGCGACAACTCCCCATCCAACTGACATGAGCCTTGAGAGGATCTGCAGAGAGGAATGGGAGAAAACTCCCCAATACAGGTGTGCCAACAGTAGGTATACCCAAGAAGACTCGAGGCTGGTAATCGTGCCAAAGGTTGGGCTTCAACAAGTACCTCTGGATAAAGAAATCTTGATACTTATGTAAATGTCAAATTTTCATTATAAAAAAAAAAAACTGTTTTTTTGCTTTTTGTTCATTATGGGTATTGTTGTGTAGATTGGATGAGGAACCAGATTTAAATACATTTTAGAATAAGAGCCTGTACTGTTACAGAAGGTGGAAAAGAAGTGAAGGGGTCTGATACTTTCTGAATGCACTGTAGTGTAGAAGACAAACGATGTTACACGCTGCCCACTGATAACTGACATGAACTGACGAGGTACTTTCTAACCTCCTGCCAATTCGTATACCATTTTTAGACACATTTCTCTTAGATACACAGTAACCCGAAAGTATTAAAAAAGCGAAATTTTCCAATTTTTGATGAAATACCTACAGTGTGCATCAAAGCAAGCAATGTTGACCTGTTCCACAAGAAAAGGGCAAACCAAGTGAAGGATAAAACACCTGTTGGGAAGGACCCCAACCAGAGCAGGCTGGGCTCATGGCATATAGTTTAGCCACAAGGCAAATGTGGACCGAGGTACCAGAGGCAATCAAGCACAGCTGACGCATAATGAGATATTCTGCCTTCCCTATAAGAGTGCGAGGAGGGAAACCACGCAGAGAAGAGAGAGGGAGCTATCTCTTTGGAGGGGGCCAAACCAAGAGAGGGAAGCTCTCTCTGTGAGGAAGGCCC
>NW_019943673.1:184015-205118 GCF_002910315.2 Salvelinus sp. IW2-2015 | reverse complement strand
GACAGGGACTGGGGAGTCATTCAGACAGTCTTGATAGGGACTGGGAGTCATTCAGACAGTCTTGATAGGGACTGGGGAGTCATTCAGACAGTCTTGATAGGGACTGAGGGAGTCATTCAGACAGTCTTGATAGGGACTGGGGATCATTCAGACAGTCTTGATAGGGACTGAGGCAGTCATTCAGACAGTCTTGATAGGGACTGGGAGTCATTCAGACAGTCTTGACAGGGACTGGGGAGTCATTCAGACAGTCTTGATAGGGACTGGGGAGTCATTCAGACAGTCTTGACAGGGACTGGGAGTCATTCAGACAGTCTTGATAGGGACTGGGGAGTCATTCAGACAGTCTTGACAGGGACTGAGGAGTCATTCAAGACAGTCTTTATAGGAAGTGGGGAGTCATTCAGACAGTCTTGATAGGAAGTGGGGAGTCATTCAGACAGTCTTGATGGAGTCATTCAGACAGTCTTGGTGAATCAAAGCATGTACCTGTAGCTTGTGGAACAGTCCACAGGGGAAAGGTGTGAGGTGTTCAGCAGGAACCAGCCTGACCCCTCCGTAGATCAGAACATCGTCCTCCTCCTCTTCCTCCGTCCAGAGTGGTGGAGGCTGTTGGTCTTGATCAGGCGGGGACATCCACCATGCCAGGGTTGGTCAGGTCACGTGCGCACACGTCCATGGCATCCAGCACCTGTCGTAAGAGAGGATGTTAGCATGGACGCTAATGTTTTCCTATGGAAATGCTAACATGTGTCATGTGTGGTATGTGGTATACAACTATGTATGCCCAGCTTGTGTTAGCGGTCGCTAAGTGTGACATGTTTTCCTATGAGAGATGCTAACAGCTCCCCGTCTTAGTAAATAGACTGTCTCTGACCTGTAGCAGTTCGTCCACGTCGCTCTCTGGGGCCAGAGCCTGTATCTCCTCCAGTCTGTAGCGCCCCTGTAGTGGTGGATGGCTTTAGGCGTGTCCACAGAGAGGAGGCGGGCTAGCACCCCACTACACAGCCAGCGGGGCTCCAACACCATCACATCCTGCACCGTCTCACTCTGCATCAGGTTGATCTGTTAGGAGGAGGGGAAGAGAGAGAGATGGATAGAGAGGGGAGAGAGAGAGATGGATACAAAGGGAGGGGAGAGAGAGAGTGGATAGGAGGAGGGAGAGAGAGAGATGGATACAAAGGGAGGGGAGAGAGAGAGATGGATAGAGAGATGGATACAAAGGGAGGGGGAGAGAGCACGATGGATAGAGAGGGGGAGAGAGAGAGATATAAATCAAAAATAAATTGTCCATAGTGAATGGTGGCATGTAAAAATCTTCCCAATGTGAAATAGTTCCCGATCGTTGTGATTGAACTAGGATCACGTCACAATAACTGCTCGTGCGTCTCCATTTGATTGGCTGATGTCTCTCACACCCTCCCTCGCCCTTGATTTAACTAGATTAGCTGTAACGTTCCTGACCTGTTTTCTGTTTTTTTGTATGTGTATATGGTCAGGGCGTGAGTTTAGGGGGGGCAGTCTATGTTTTCTGTTTCTATGTTGGTTTTGGGTTGCCTGGTATGGCTCTTAATTAGAGGCAGGTGTTTTGCGTTTTCCTCTAATTAAGAGTCATATTTAGGTAGGGTGTTCTCACTGTTGTGGGGTGATGTCTCCTGTGTCGTCGATGTATGTACCATACGGGACTGTTTGGGTTGTTCGTTCGTCGATTGTAGTCTGTTTCCTGTCCGTAAGTGTTACGTTTAGTTATGTAAGTTATGTTCAGGTTTCGTCTACGTCGTTTTCTTGTTTTGTATTTTGAAAGTGTTGTTTTTTCGTGTTGCCATCGTCGTTTCAAATAAGAAGATGGCTTATTCCCTAATGCTGCATTTTGGTCGATGATCCTTCTCTCCTCTCCTCGTCCGAGGATGAGGAGAGCGACAGCCCTTACAGAATCACCCACCAACCTAGGACCAACGGCCAAGGGAATGCTCAACAGAGCAACCAGGACTTCTGGACTTGGGAGGAGATCCTGGACGGTAGAGGACCCTGGGCTCACAGGGGAATATCGCCGTCCAAGGCGGATTGAAGCAGCGAAGGCTGAGAGGCGCTGGTATGAGGAGGCAGCGCGGCGACGCGGTTGGGAGCCCGTGAGTCAGACCCAAAAATTTCTTTGGGGGGAGCACACGAGGATGTGGCAAAGCCGGGTAGGATACCTGAGCCAACTCCCCGTGCTTACCGTGGAGGTAGAAGGCGTCGTACTGGTAAGACACCGTGTTATGCGGTAAAGCGCACGGTTTCCCCAGTACGCGTGCTTAGCCCAGTGCGGGCTATTCCACCTTGCCGCACTGGGAGGGCTAAGTTGGGCATCGAGCTGGATGTCATGAACCGGCCCAACGCATCTGGCCACCAGTGCGTCTCCTCGGGCCGGCATACATGGCACCAGCCTTACGAATGGTGTCCCCGGTTCGCCAGCATAGGCCAGTCGGGCTATTCCACCTTGCCGCACTGGCAGGGCTACGGGCACCATTCAACCTGGAAGGTGGGCAGGCTCGGTGCTCAAGAGCACGTGTCCTCCTTCACGGTCCGGTATACCCGGTGCCACCTCCATGTACCAGTCCTCCGGTGGCAGCCCCCCGTACCAGGCTGTCTCTCCGGGTTCTCTCTCCAGCTGTTTCCTCCTCCCAGCGCAGCCAGTGCCTATACCACGCACCAGGCCTACTGTGCGCCTCAGCAGGGCAGAGTCGGCCGTCTGCCAACGCTGCTGCACTGCCTGTCTGCCCAGCGCCGTCTGAGCCATCTGTTTGCCCCAGCGCGCCTGAACTGCCCGTCTGCCCAGCGGCGCCTGAACTGCCGTCTGCCCAGCGGCGCCTGAACTGCCCGTCTGCCAGCGGCGCCTGAACTGCCCGTCTGCCCAGCGGCGCCTGAACTGCCCGTCTGCCCAGCGGCGCCTGAACTGCCCGTCTGCCCAGCGGCGCCTGAACTGCCCGTCTGCCCGCGGCCGCTACTGCCCGGCTGCCCAACGGCGCCTGAACTGCCGTCTGCCCAACGGCGCCTGAACTGCCCGTCTGCCATGAGCCTGCAAAGCTGCCCGTCTGCCATGAGCCTGCAAAGCCGCGCCGTCTGCCAAGAGCCTTCCGCCAGACGGATCAGCCAGAGCCTTCCGCAGACCGGATCAGCCAGCCTTCCGCCAGACCGGATCAGCCAGAGCCTTCCGCCAGACCGGATCAGCCAGAGCCTTCCGCCAGACCGATCAGCCAGAGCCTTCCGCCAGACCGGATCAGCCAGAGCCTTCCGCCAGACCGGATCAGCCAGAGCCTTCCGCCAGACCGGATCAGCCAGAGCCTTCCGCCAGACCGGATCAGCCAGAGCCTTCCGCCAGACCGGATCAGCCAGAGCCGTCCAGCCAGGAGCTGCCAGAGTCCCTCAGCAGGACCTGCCAGAGTCCCTCAGCCAGGACCTGCAGAGTCTCAGCGACCTGCCAGAGCCCTCACCAGGACCTGCCAGAGTCCCTCAGCCAGGACCTGCCAGAGTCCCTCAGCCAGGACCTGCCAGAGTCCCTCAGCCAGGACCTGCCAGAGTCCTCAGCCAGGACCTGCCAGAGTCCCTCAGCCAGGACCTGCCAGAGTCCCTCAGCCAGGACTGCCAGGAGTCCCTCAGCCAGGACCTGCCAGAGTCCCTCAGCCAGGACCTGCCCTTGTCCCGGTGCTGCCCCTTGTCCCGGTGCTGCCCCCTTGTCCCGTGCTGCCCTGTCCGGTGCTGCCCCTTGTCCGGTGCTGCCCCTTGTCCCGGTGCTGCCCCTTATCCCGGTGCTGCCCTTTCCCGGTGCTGCCCCTTGTCCCGTGCTGCCCTTGTCCCGGTGCTGCCCCTTGTCCCGTGCTGCCCTGTCCCGTGCTGCCCCTGTCCGTTGCTTGCCCGTCCCGGTGCGCCCCTTGTCCCGGTGCTGCCCCTTGTCCCGGTGCTGCCCCTTGTCCCGGTGCTGCCCCTTGTCCCGGTGCTGCCCCTTGTCCCGTGCTGCCCCTTGTCCCGGTGCGTGCCCTTCTCCCGGTGCTGGCCGTTCATTTAGGGGATGTTAGTTTGAGGGTGGCATTGGGAGGGGAAGACAGAGCGGGAGTGACTATGGTGGTGTGGGGACAGCGTCCGGAGCCTGAGCCACCACCGTGGTCAACTGCCCACCCAGACCCTCCCTGACTTTGTGCTGGTGCGCCCGGCGTTCGCACCTTGAGGGGGGGGTTCTGTAACGTTCCTGACCTGTTTTCTGTTTTGTATGTGTAATGGTCAGGGCGTGAGTTAGGGTGGCAGTCTATGTTTTCTGTTTCTATGTTGGTTTTGGGTTGCCTGGTATGGCTCTTAATTAGAGGCAGGTGTTTTGCGTTTCCTCTAATTAAGAGTCATATTGTAGGGTGTTCTCACTGTTTGGGGTGATTGTCTCCTGTGTCGTCGATGTATTTACCATACGGGACTGTTTGGGTGTTCGTTTCGTTTCGATGTAGTCTGTTTCCTGTCCGTAAGTGTTACGTTTAGTTATGTAAGTTTATGTTCAGGTTTCGTCTACGTCGTTTTCTTGTTTTGTATTTTTGAAAGTGTTTTGTTTTTTCTGTTTGCCATCGTCGTTTCAAATAAAGAGATGGCTTATTTCCCTAATGCTGCATTTTGGTCTGATGATCCTTCTCTCCTCTCCTCGTCCGAGATGAGGAGAGCGACAGCCCTTACAATAGCATAATTAGCTGTCAGCTGTTTGAGACGGCTAGTTGTGAGGTGTGCAGTTTTAGATGGTTTGTATAGCTTGAGTTTATTTATATTTTTACAGGGACAGTGCACATTAATCAACGTTTCAGTAAAAGTGCTGGTTTTAGCCAGCCGGATAATTTTCAACAGCAGTCCCTGCACAGGTTATTAAAAACAATTATAATAACAATACAGACAAACAATGAGCAGTGAGAAGATGCAGAGCAACATAGGACAAGCAACACGTAGCACGCAGACATAGAAACATAGGACAAGAGATAGTAGCACGCAGACAGAGGAACATAGGACAAGCAACACGTAGCACGTGTTGTTCAAATATGTTATTTTGGTAACCAAATGTATTGAGCTACATATCTGCCATTCCCTGCATCACATGATACACTAGCACAACTAGCTTGTGTCCAAAACTAGCTAGTTTTTATAACTTTACCCTCTGTCTCTCACATGACCTAAAGTCAACAGTACCGTGGTAGCCTCTGTCTCTCACATGACCTAAAGTCAACAGTACCGTGGTAGCCTCTGTCTNACCGTGGTAGCCTCTGTCTCTCACATGACCTAAAGTCAACAGTACCGTGGTAGCCTCTGTCTCTCACATGACCTAAAGTCAACAGTACCGTGGTAACCTCTGTGCTGGAGCAATCCTTGAGTGGAAAGTAAATGACAGCACTGCAAATAAATGCAATGCTAATTTGTGGGAAAATTAACTAAATTAACTAATTAACACCACAACCAAAGATTTATACAACTAACCTATGGTGCTGCAGTCTCTCCAAAAGCATCTGCTTTTACTGTAATTTGTCACATGAGTGACCTCTACTGTCATGGTGTGGAACTGAAGACTCTACTGTGTTTGCGAGTGTGTCTTCCAAGTATGTCGCCAGAATACTGCCAAGGAGAAAGTAAGTCCTTGATGTAATTTATGGCCATATGCTTAATTAGTAGGTTGATGACAGAAATTTGACAGTGAAATATCTGAGTGAACAGATTGTATTCCAGGGTATGAGGGGAAGAGACATTACAGGCCATGTAAAAGAAAACTATCCTCCTCCTCCTGGCAGATATCAGACCTAAAGCATGTAAAACCTGCATAAACAAGGCACGTCTCAGCAATCTGCTGTCTTATAGCAGCTGTTTATGACACATAGTCAAATGAGTAGATAGATGACACTGACTCCATGCTGACCAACAAAAATAGTAATACATTATGTAATCTGTAGACTTCCAGCCATGAAGGGTAGAAGGAACCAAGGTTCAGGACCATGTAGGAACCAAGGGTCAGGACCAGTAGAACCAGGGTCGAGCACCAATGAAAGAAACCAAGGTTCAGCACCATGAAGGAACCAAGGTCACACCATGAAGGAACCAAGGTTCAGCACCATGAAGGAACCAAGGTTCAGCACATGAAGGAACCAAAGGTTCAGACCATTGAAGGAACCAAGGTTCAGCACCATGAAGGAACCAAGGTTCAGCACCATGAAGGAACCAGGTTCAGCACCATGAAGGAACCAAGGTTCAGCACCATGAAGAACCAAGGTTCAGCACCATGAAGGAACCAAGTTCAGCCCATGAAGAACCAAGGTTCAGCACCATGAAGGAACCAGGTTCAGCACCATGAAGGAACCAAGGTTCAGCACCATGAAGGGTAGAAGGAACAAGTTCAGCACCATGAAGAACCAAGGTTCAGACCATGAAGGGACCAAGTTCAGCACCATGAAGGAACCAAGGTTCAAGCACCATGAAGGTAGAAGGAACCAAGGTCAGGACCAATGTAGGAACCAAGGTCAGGACCATTGTAGGAACCAAGGCGTCAGCACCATGAAGAACCCAAGGTTCAGGACCATGTAGGAAACCAAGTTCAGCACCATGAAGGAACCAAGGTTCAGGACCATGAGGTAGAAGGAACAAGGGTCAGCACCATGTAAGAACCAGGTTCAGAACCATGAAGGGTAGAAGGAACCAAGGTTCAGGACCATGTAGGTAGAAGAACCAAGTTCAGGACCATGAAGGAACAAGTTCAGGCCATTGTAGGAAATCCAAGGCGTCAGCACCATGAAGGAACCAACGTTCAGAACCATGAAGGGTAGAAGAACCAAGGTTCAGGACCATGTAGGATCCAAGGGTCAGCACATGTAGGAACCAATGTCATCAGCCTGTAGGGGTAGAAGAACCAAGGTTCCGATAGGGTAGAAGGAACCAAGGTCAGGACCGATGTAGGGTAGAGGAACAAGGATTCAGACCAGAAGGAACCAAGGTTCAGGACCATGTAGGAATCCAAGGGTCAGGACCATGTAGGGTAGAAGGAACCAAGGCTCAGCACCATGAAGGAACCAAGGGTCAGGACCATGTAGGGTAGAAGTCCGTTTAACATGTGAATCTGTCCACGAGGTATTAGATTGGTCTAAAGACCAACACGCAGGTAAATAATCAGACATGGGCTGCCTGTGTGGCTTCATCAACTCTCACTGAAGAAGCTGGTTTAAAGTTGTTTCTTTCCATGAAATCAGTGGTGTCAGATTCATTCCATGGAGTGCCTAGTGTGTCTTCAGGTTTTTGGTTTTTCCTTTCAATTAAGAGCTAGACAACCAGGTGAGGCGAGTTCCTTACTAATTAGTGACCTTCATTCATCAACCAAGTACAAGGGAGGCTGACCACCCGCAGACACTCAGCCCTGCATGGAAGGAGTTTGACACGAATACATTAAACGATTAGAATATATAGTATTTGACTTTATTATTCTAGAAGTAAACAAAGCTCTTGGCTACTTTAAGCTAAGAGGACGTGGCAACAAAGTAACAAGAAGCAGACCCCTAAACATGAATTACCTATTTGACCTATCAGCTAACATATCAAACGTAAATTCCGGCAGAAAACCTAAGACAACAACAATGAGAAATTGTGAAGGTTCACCTTCCAACAGGACAATGACCCTAAGCATACAGCCAAGACAACGCAGGAGTGGCTTCAGGACATGTCTCTGAATGTCATTGAGTGGCCCAGTCAGAGCCCGGACTTGAACCCAATCGAACATCTCTGGAGAGACCTGAACATAGCTATGCAGCGACACTCCCCATCCAACCTGACAGAGCTTGAGAGGATCTGCAGAGAGGAATGGGAGAAACTCCCCAAATACAGGTGTGCCAAGCATGTAGCGTCATACCCAAGAAGACTCGAGGCTGTAATCGCTGCCAAAGGTGCTTCAACAAAGTACCGAGTAAAGAATCTGAATACTTATGTAAATGTCAAATTTCATTATTAAAAAAAAAAAACTGTTTTTGCTTTGTCATTATGGGGTATTGTGTGTAGATTGATGAGGAAACATGATTTAATACATTTTAGAATAAGGCTGTACTGTTACAAAATGTGGAAAAGTGAAGGGGTCTGAATACTTTCTGAATGCACTGTATGTAGAAGACAAACGATGTACACGCTGCCCACTATATGACATGGAAACTGAGAGGTACTTCCTAACCTCCTGCCAAACGTATGACCATTTTAAAGACACATATTTCCCTCAGATTACACAGAACCCCAAAGTATTAAAAAACAAATCCAATTTTGATGAAATACCACAGTGTGCATCAAAGCAGCAATGTTTGACCTGTTACCACAAGAAAAGGGCAACCAGTGAGGAATAAACACCTGTGGAAGGACCACCAGAGGGCAGGCTGGGCTCACGGATAGTAGCCCAACAAGGCATGTGAGACGAGGTAACCAGAGGCAATCAAGCACAGCTGACGGCACTAATGAGATATTCTCCTTCCCCTATAAGAGGGAGGAGGGAACCAGCAGAGAAGAGAGAGGGAAGCTATCTCTGGAGGAGGGCCACCAAGAGAGGGAAGCTATCTCTGGAGGAGGGCCACCAAGAGAGGGAAACTATCTCTGGAGGACACCAAGAGAGGGAAGCTATCTCTGGAGGCCACCAAGAGAGGGAAGCTATCCACGAAGAACCCGTGACTTTTGTTGTAGTTTAAAGATAATCGTCTTGTGTTCCTGTGTCATCTAAAGAAGAAGATGTATGTTGTTCCTTGGGAGATTGTGTTGGAGTGTTTGTATTGACATAAATCCCTCAATAGAGAACTGTGTTCAATCAAGAAAACCTACTCCTGACTCGTTTATTCCACCTTTCTGCTTTAGAGTGACACCAAATTACTTGGTCCGCACACACAATACAACCCATATTTTATTTATGTTTCTTATTTACACATCATTACAACACTGTATATAGACATAGGATGACATTTGAAATGTCTTAATTATTTTGGAACTTTTGTGAGTGTAATGTTTACGGTTCATTTTTGTTTATTATCTATTTCACTTGCTTTGGCAATGTTAACATATGTTTCCCTTGACAATAAAGCCTCTTGAATTGAGTGAGAGAGCGAGATGGATAATGAGAGAGAGCGAGAGATGATAGAGCGATGAATGGATAGAGAGAGAGAGAATAGGAGAGAAAGGTGAATGAAGTTGGCATATCTAATATAATCTCAAGACTGGTATTGAAATGTGTGAAGTACAAGGCACGTTGAAGTCTGTCCAGGCCAGTTGGCTGTCTATCTACCAGAGCAGAGTCATTCTTGTCAACATCAACATGTCCCAACAGTCCAATCACTGTTTCCAGATGGAGGAACACACTGCTAAACAGTGACACCTGGTGGCAGGAAAATAACCTCACAACACAGACACTGAATAGGGGAGTATCCTGGGTTGAATACAGATCCTTGACACTATTTGAGGTGCACTCGACTTACGTCGGAGTTTGGACTTTTGTGTAATAGTGTGTGTGTGTGTTCCTCTCCCATGTTGTGGAGCTGTTGTGTGTGTGTGTGTGTGTGTGTACGGTCTCCCATGTGGAGCTGCTGTGTGTGTGGTGTGTCTTGTGTGTGTTACCTCTCCCATGCTGTGAGCTGCGTGTGTGTGTGTGTGTGTGTGTGTGTGGTGTTGTGTTGGGTGTGTGTGTGTTGTGTGGTTGTGTTGTGTTTGTGTGTGTGTGTGGTGTGTTGTGTGTGTGTGTGTGGTGTTGTGTGTGTGTGTGTGTGTGTGTGTGTACCTCTCCCATGCTGTGGAGCTGTTTGTGCGACCCCTCGGAGGTGCTCCTCGCTGACCAGTGGGTTGATGTGTTCCTGGACGTCAGAGACAAAACTGTTGCCATGACGTCAGCGGTGGTGTTAGAGACCACTCATTTTCCTCCAGGAGGGCAGGGTCGAGACCAGACACTCTGAAAGGGCGACATGGGACTACAGGTCTGTCAGAGAGGAGAGAGAAGGACTTAACAAATTTGACCACAATAACTACCGTGGGAATGTGTCAATAGCAACCTTGGAAAATCCTCTGCATTATCATTATCAGCAGACTTATAATTTACTCAGCGAAACAATTTACTGAGCAAATGTCAAATTGGCTTCATACCAAATTAGCGTACAACAGACCACGTATTCACCCTGCACACCCTAATTGACAAACAAACAAACCAAAACAAAGGCAAAGTTTCTCAAGCTTTGTTGATTTCAAAAAGCTTTTAGACTCAATTGTCACAAGTCACATTTCTCTAAAGACAAAAAATACAAAAACAAAGTAGGCTTCTTTTGCAACATTGTAGCCAACATCACCAGCGTTGCTATGGAAATACGTACAATGCACAGCCTCAACCAGCAGCTGGTCTTTATGTCCTCTGCATCTAGAGAACATGTCCACCAGCTTGGTACAACACAGGCAGAACCTGAGACCAGCACAACCCAGCATGGCCTCCACCACACAGCCTGATGACACTGTACCAGTCTCCCAGTCTGCACCAGCCCAGGTCAACCAACCAGTCTGCTCCAGTCCAGTCAGAATACCAGCCTCCCAGTCTGCACCAGCCCCGGT
The DNA here is from genome assembly GCF_002910315.2 of Salvelinus sp. IW2-2015. Classification (NCBI taxonomy): domain Eukaryota; kingdom Metazoa; phylum Chordata; class Actinopteri; order Salmoniformes; family Salmonidae; genus Salvelinus; species Salvelinus sp. IW2-2015. Next base: position 194,528 of record NW_019943673.1, on the reverse strand, counting down.
CAGAATACCAGCCTCCCAGTCGCACCAGTCCAGGTCAACTACCAGTCTGCTCCAGTCCAGGTCAACCTACCAGCCTACCAGTCTGCACCAGCCCAGGTCAAAATACCAGCCTCCCAGTTCTGCACCAGCCCAGGTCAGAATACCAGCCTCCCAGTCCGCACCAGCCCAGGTCAGAATACCAGCCTCCCAGTCTGCACCAGCCCAGGTCAACTACCAGTCTGCTCCAATCCAGGTCAACCTACCAGCCTACCAGTCTGCACCAGCCCAGGTCAGATACCGCCTCCCAGTCTGCACCAGCCCAGGTCAGAATACCAGCCTCCCAGTCCGCACCAGCCCAGGTCAGAATACCAGCCTCCCAGTGCTCCGCCCAGGTCAGAATACCAGCCTACCAGTCTGCCACAGCCCAGGTCAGAATACCAGCCTCCCAGTCTGCACCAGCCCAGGTCAGAATACCAGCCTCCCAGTCTGCACCAGCCCAGTCAACCTACCAGTCTGCTCCAGTCCAGGTCACCTACCAGCCTACCAGTCTGCACCGCCCAGGTCAGATACCAGCTCCCAGTCTGCACCAGCCCAGGTCAGAATACCAGCCTCCCAGTCCGCACCAGCCCAGGTCAGAATACCAGCCTCCCAGTCTGCTCCAGCCCAGGTCAGAATACCAGCCTACCAGTCTGCACCAGCCCAGGTCAGAATACCAGCCTCCCAGTCTGCACCAGCCCAGGTCAGAATACCAGCCTCCCAGTCTGCACCAGCCCAGGTCAACCTACCAGCCTCCCAGTTGCTCCACCCAGACAACTACCCACAACTACAATCCTCATCGATTAAATGGGAAGCTCTTGTCCGGAGAGATGATTCCCTAGACACCTGGTGATAAGTTCTGGTGTACTACAACTGACAGTGCAGCTACTCAGTCAGACAGGATTGACACCCCTGACAACATCATCATCCACCTGGCACAAAACCACCTTCGTGCCAAAGGTGAAAATGTATCGGGGGAAGTGAGAAGTGTGCAGAACTGGCACAGGCTATGTTTCCAACCACCAATATGTTGTGTCCACACATATTATTTCACTTATAATTCACTCTTAGCACAATTCCAGTGGGTCAGAAGTTTACATACACATAATTTGAGTCAATTGGAGGTGTACCTGTGGATGTATTTCAAGGCCTACCTTCAAACTCAGTGCCTCTTTGCTTGACATCATGGGAAAATCAAAAGAAATCAGCCAAGATCTCAGAAAATAAATTGTAGACCTCCACAGGTCTGGTTCATCCTTGGAGCAATTCCAAACGCTGAAGGTACCACGTTCATCTGTACAAACAATAGTACGCAAGTATAAACACCATGGGACCACGCAGCCGTCATACCGCTCGGAAGGAGACGCATTCTGTCTCCTAGACATGAACGTACTTTGGTGCGAAAAGTGCAAATCAATCCCAGAACAACAGCAAAGGACCTTGTGAAGATGCTGGAGGAAACAGTACTAAAGTATCTATATCACAGTAAACGAGTCCTATATCGACATAACCTGAAAGGCCGCTCAGCAAGGAAGAAGCCACTGCTCCAAAACCACCATAAAAAAGCCAGACTACGGTTTGCAACTGCACATGGGGACAAAGATCATACTTTTGAGAAATGTCCTCTGGTCTGATGAAACAACAATAGAACTGTTTGGCCATAATGACCCTTGATATGTTTGGAGGAGAAAGGGGGGAGGCTTGCAAGCCGAAGAGCACCATCCCAACAGTGAAGCACGGGGTGGCAGCATCATGTGTGGGGTGCTTTGCTGCAGGAGGGACTGGTGCACTTCACAAAATAGATGAAATCATGAGGGAGGAAAAATATGTGGATATATTGAAGCAACATCTCAGAACAAGAAATGGCTTAGGACAACAAAGTCAAGGTATTGAAGTGGCCATCACAAATCCCTGACTTCCATCCTATAGAACATTTGTGGGCAGAAGTGAAAAAGCGTGTGCGAACAAGGAGGCCTACAAACCGACTCAGTTACACCAGCTCTGTCAGGAGGAATGGGCCAAAATTCACCCAACTTATTGTGGGAAGCTTGAGGAAGGCTACCCGAAACATTTGACCCAGTTAATCAATTTAAAGGCAATGCTACCAAATATAATTGAGTGTATGTAAACTTCTGACCCCCTGGGAATGTGATGAAAGAAATAAAAGCTGAAATAAATCATTCTCTCTACTATTATTCTGACATTCACATTCTTAAAATAAAGTTGTGATCCTAACTGACCTAAAACAGGCAATATTTATTAGGATTAATGTCAGGAATTGTGAAAAACTGAGTTTAAATGTATTTGGCTAAGGTGTATGTAAACTCTGACTTCAACTGTATGTGCAGCTTGTGCTCCTCCTTCAGATTCATCATATCATGAGGATCAGTTTGTTGACAATCTCCAGACATTACATTTCAGCAGAGGGTAAAGTGCTTCTTTGTGGAGATTCCAATGCGAGAACAGGTTCTGAGCCTGACTACACTGATGCGGGAGTAACCACCACATTTTGGACACCCCTCCGTGTACAGTAGCCCTATTATAAATAAGAGAAACAGTCCTGACCAAATAGTGAACAACAACGGGAAGGAGTTAGGGCATCTCTGTCGAGCCTTAGGCCTGTACATGCTTAATTGTAGAATCAGAGGGGACTCTTTAGGTCAGTTTACTACTGCTCAGCTCTTGGGAAAAGTGTAGTTGATTATGTCCATCACTGAAATTGACCCCTCCTCCATTAGTGCATTCACTGTCAGACCACAGACACCATTGTCGGATCACGGACACCATTGTCGGATCACAGACGCTATTGTCCAATCACAGACACATTGTCATCCAGACACCATTGTCGGATCACGGCGCCATTGCGGCATCAGACCCATTGTCGGATCACAGACACCATTGTCGATCACAGACCCATTGTCGGATCACAGACACCATTGTCGGATCACGACACCATTGTCGATCACGGACGGCCATTGTCGGATCACGGACGCCATTGTCGGATCACGGACGCCATTGTCGGATCACGGACGCCATTGTCGATCACGGACGCCATTGTCGGATCACGGACACCATGATTGCTCGGATCCGGACCCATTGTCGGATCACGGACCCATTGTCGGATTACGGACACCATTGTCGGATCACGGACGCCAGTGTCGGATCACGGACACCATTGTCAGAACACAGACACACCATTGTCGGATCACAGACACCATTTCGGATCACAGACACCATTGTCGGATCACAGACGCCATTGTCGGATCACAGACACCATTGTCGGATCACAGACACCATTGTCGGATCACGGACGCCATTGTCGGATCACAGTCAGATCAAGGTTTTTCGGAAGAAATTAACCAGCAATACTCATTAAAAAAAACAGCCCAATTAAACTGTACAACATGAACCAAATCAGACAGATGGGCTCCAAACAGTGCAGAGAAATTCATGGAAACATTAAACTCAAATGAAATAATGAACTCTACACAGGTCTTCAAGAACAATATCAAAACAATAAAAGGGGTCAATTCAGCAAATCTGACAAAAACTAAAGAAATCCAACATCAGAAACAAAAAGTTTCTGAAAAATGGTTTGATACGGAATGTAAAACAATTAGAAAACACCTAAGACAAATGTCAAATGAAAAACATAAGCAGCAAAACAACACCAGAACTACGCTGAGAATACTGTGATACATACACTGAAACATACACTGAAACGCAAGACATGTAATAATACAACAAGACACTGTAGGTCTACACCTGTTGTATTCGACACGTGACAAATAAACATTGATTCAATGTTATTGGCTATCAGAGTATATGAACTAACAGAAGACAGATGTTATTGGCTGTCAGAGTGTATGAACTAACAGAGACGATGTTATTGGCTGTCAGAGTGTATGAACTAACAGAGACGATGTTATTGGCTGTCAGAGTGTATGAACTAACAGAGACGATATTATTGGCTGTCAGAGTGTATGAACTAACAGAGACGATGTTATTGGCTGTCAGAGTGTATGAACTTACAGAGACTATGTTATTGCGTAGCTCCAGCAGGTGGTTCCGGAGCAGTTTGACATCTTTAGAGGTGGAGGCTCCAGCGTCCATCACAAACAGCCTCTCTGAGATCTGCAGGTCGTTGCCAAACCTGTTCCGGAGCTCCTTGAGTAGAGGCCTCTCCTTGTCGTATCCAAACTCCCCTCCAGCCCCCCGAGGCAGGCAAGCCACGTCAGCATGAGTCCCCACAAGGACTACCGTCAGCGGGRTATGGATGCGACCTCCAAACGCTGGGGATGGACACTGTGTTACTGGTCAGCTCAACATTCCCCTACAGATCTAGTCCTKTCTAAACCTCTATACCTGCAGTCAGATTTCTAACAAACTCATTCAAACCATGTTCTACTGTATGGGTGTAGTCTCTGAAGCTGTCTGTCATGTGATGTTAAGACAGGCTGGAACCATGACAATACAGGAGAGAGGAGATGAGTCCGGAGCGAGAGGTCAAGGGTTAGAGAGGAGGAGTGGAATATGACAAGACAAAGTAGACAGATACAGGATGATTATTTTCTACTAAAAGGTATTCCTTAGGATTTGATGAATGACTAGTGACGGCATAGTGAGTCTGGGTGACTGGCTTACAGATGTTATCCTGAGATTAACATGTTGAACCAGTATGTGGCCTGGCTGAGGGTTAAGGTCAGGAGAACAAAGGCTGTGGTTTGCCAGAAGCTGCAGACACCCTGATGACATGGAGCTGCCTGCCCTTGGACCTGCCCACCACCTTATGTACCATCTAGCTATGAGCTTCTAGATCCTCTCATGCCACCACTCTTCCTGACCATCTAGCTATGAGCTTCTAGATCCTCTCATGCCCAACCAACCTCTACTGACCATCTAGCTATGAGCTTCTAGATCCTCTCATGCCACCACCTCTACTGACCATCTAGCTATGAGCTTCTTCATCCTCTCATGCCCCACCACCTCTACTGACCATCTAGCTATGAGCTTCTAGATCCTCTCATGCCACCACCTCTACTGACCATCTAGCTATGAGCTTCTAGATCCTCTCATGCCCACACCTCTACTGACCATCTAGCTATGAGCATCTAGATCCTCTCATGCCCACCACCTCTACTGACCATCTAGCTATGAGCTTCTAGATCCTCTCATGCACACCACCTTACTGACCATCTAGCATGAGATTCTAGATCCTCTCATGCACACCACCTCTACTGACCATCTAGCTATGAGATTCTAGATCCTCTCATGCACACCACCTCTACTGACCATCTAGCTATGAGCTTCAATCCTCTCATGCCCACCACCTCTACTGACCATCTAGCTATGAGATTTAGATCCTCTCATGCACCACCACCTCTACTGACCATCTAGCTATGAGCTTCTAGATCCTCTCATGCCCACTCCCTCTACTGACTAGGGCTGTTACGGTGACCGTATTACCGCTCCACCGCGGTCACGAGTCATGAAGGCAGTCAAATTCCACATGACCGTTTAGTCACAGTAATTAGACTTCTCCAAGCTCTGATGCTGACTGTCATAGTAGCCTGCCAAACTTGCTAACTGCTGGTCTCAGCACTCTATTGTCCCTCTAATCATTTTGACATCAATGCAAATATAATGGAAATATATATCAAACTTCATGAGAGCCCATGAGCTCATGTTGCGTAACATTTCTACAGGTATTCAATTATGTGAAAAAACAGAGTGATGTCCTCTACTAAAAAGAGGAGGATCCCATCAGCTGTCTATAGACTTGGCTACTTTCTATTGGCTAGCTACTATATTTATTCCCAACTTTTCTAATATTAAGCACATTGCTTCTCTTTACAACAGGAGATAAGCTACTGAGTGGCATGAAATTAACGGGAAAGCTTCCTCCATTCCTATTTAAGTGGAATAGAATATATTTTTTGGTCCATCACATTCAAAACAATTTCACACACATATGATTTAGCATATGTAAAGACAAGATTTAAATCAAGAATAGTCTGATGGGTGACTATATTAGGCCTATCATGTGAATTAAATTATCACTTGTGAAATATGCCGCCGTAAGGCAAGAAAAAAACTTTAGACTTTTGCAATCTAGTACACACCTCATGTAGCCTAGCCCTAGGCCTATATGTTTTGACAAGGTTTGTATCACTAAGTTCCAATATCTCCTTAAACTGAATCACTAATCCGCTTTACAGGGTTGTAAGAGCCTAACTGGCATACATAAGCAGCACGTGAGTTCAAGTTTGGGGAAGATCATTTTCACCATAAAAATTCACCTTTATAATAAAAGCATTATATGCATAATTGCATTTGTGGTCACTTAAGTATTCCTGCTAATGGAACATTTGTGCTTATAGCCTACTGCCATGTGCGCATTCTGTGCTATAATGTGAAGAAAGACCTAATAATTTATCAACATTTTAAGTTAACATTTGATCTGCTAGTGGTTGTATTCATTTGGATCTATTGCATCCCACAACTATCCCAGACTATGTTTGGAATATTTTTTTCACACAGAATAGAATAATTTAACTGTTGTACATAGTAGATTGACATAAGCTAGTGCTTTTGCTGTTCGTTAGGCCTTCTACTCATCTTGTTGGCTGACGAAAATAAATGTGGACAGTTCTTCCAATATGCACCTCTGAATTGGATAAGGGGTTCGCAGTTGGGTCCCTGATGTGTCTGTCTTCACTTGTAGACTGTGAGACCCGATCACGTGATGGAGAGCATGTGAATGAGGGTGCTTCGGACAGGCAGCACTCAGGAAGAAGGGCACAGGACGGGCAAGGAAAAATGGCCACTGGCAGCAAAAGGCATGGATTTTAGGTGAAATAGAGGCCAGTAGCAAATTGTGAATGAGAGACTGATGTAATGTGTACAGCCTGCGCAAAAAACTAAGCAGAGCTCAGGTCTTTCAAGCAACTTTTTTCAAATCATCAGTCGCATCATGCAGCCTTACAATGTATTAAAAATCAAAACATATGCCCCAACGTTTGTAGAACAACTAAAGTTAATTTAATAACTCTAAATTAAGCATATGAACTCAGCAAAAAAAGAAACGTCCTCTCACTGTCTGGTGTGGCCACCAGCTGCATTAAGTACTGCAGTGCATCTCCTCCTCATGGACTGCACCAGATTTGCCCGTTCTTGCTGTGAGATGTTACCTCACTCTTCCACCAAGGCACCTGCAAGTTCCCGGCATTTCTGGAGGGAATGGCCCTAGCCCTCACCCTTCGATAAATGCGAATCCGACCATCACCCCTGGTGAGACAAAACCGTGACTCGTTAGTGAAGAGCACATTTTGCCAGTCCTGTCTGGTCCAACAACTGTGGGTTTGTGCCCATAGGCGGCGTTGTTGCCGGTGATGTCTAGTGAGGACGTGCCTTACAACAGGCCTACAAGCCCTCAGTCCAGCCTCTCTCAGCCTATTGGGGACAGTCTGAGCACTGATAGAGGGATTTTGCGTTCCTGGTGTAACTCGGGCAGTTGTTGTTGCCATCATGTACCTGTCCCGCAGGTGTAATGTTCGGATATACCGATCCTGTGCAGGTGTTGATACACGTGATCTGCCACTGCGAGGACGTTCAGTTGTCTGTCCAGTCTCCCTGTAGTGCTGTCTTAGGCGTCTCACAGTATGGACATTGCAATTTATTGCCCTGGCCACATCTACAGTCCTCATGCCTCCTTGCAGCATGCCTAAGGCACGTTCACGCAGATGAGCAGGGACCCTGGGCATCTTTCTTTTGGTGTTTTTCAGAGTCAGTAGAAAGGCCTCTTTAGTGTCCTAAGTTTTCATAACTGTGATCTTAATTGGTTCATTGAACAAGCATGGGAAACGGTGTTTAAACGCATAACAATGAAGATCTGTGAAGTTATTTGTATTTTTACGAATTATCTTTGAAAGACAGGGTCCTGAAAGAGGGACGTTTCATTTTTTGCTGTGTTTAGGACTTTGACCGCTCAACACAGAATAGCTGCAGCTGCACTCCCTCAAATCGCTTGGAGAAAACATCCTCTCTCTTTTATTCAGCTTTGTTCAATTGTATTCTTCATACTATAATATAATATAAAATAATACCATAAAATACTATAAAATAATACTATAAAATAATACTATAAAATAATACCATCAAATAATACTATAAAACAATATAAAATAATACTTTAAAATAATATAAAATAATACTATAAAATAATACCTTACAATAATATAAAATAATACTATAAAATACTATAAAATATAACTATAAAAAATAATACTATAAAAAATATTACTTTAAAAAATATTACTATAGAATACTATAAAATAATACTGTAAAATAATACTATAACATAATATAAAATAATACTATAAAATACTATAAAATAATAATATGAAATAATACCGTACTATAAAATACTACTATAAAATAATACTATAAAGTAATACTATAAAATACTATAATATAATACTATACAATAATACTATAAAATAATATACAATACTATAAAATAATGTACACTACTATAAAATAATACTATACAATACTATAAAATAGTACTATACAATACTATAAAATAATACTATACAATAGTACTATACAATAATACTATACAATACTATAAAATAATACTATACAATAGTACTATACAATAATACTATACAATAATGCCACAGAATACTGAGCAAATCTTGTCTGCTAAATGAACTAGTGTAGCCCACAGCCATTTGGCATAGCCAGATCAGGACATAACATAAGGACAACTCTGTTCTTCTGAATAGACTCGTTTTTCTTCATATCATGTTTCTTTAGACTTGTTTAAAATAAATAATGGATTTATTGTGAAGGTGTAGGTAGACTATATTATATGGATTTATTGTGATGGTGTAGGCTATATTACATGGATTTATTGTGATGGTGTAGACTATATTATATGGATTTATTGTGATGGTGTAGACTATATTACATGGATTTATTGTGATGGTGTAGACTATATTACATATTTATTGTGATGGTGTAGACTATATTACAGGATTTATTGTGATGGTGTAGACTATATTACATGGATTTATTGTGATGGTGTAGCTATATTACAGGATTTATTGTGATGGTGTGACTATTTACATGGATTTATTGTGATGGGTGTAGACTATATTACATGGATTTATTGTGATGGTGTAGACTATATTACATGGATTTATTGTGATGGTGTAGACTATTTACATGGATTTATTGTGATGGTGTAGACTATATTACATGGATTTATTGTGATGGTGTAGACTATATGTACATAGATTTATTGTGATGGTGTGACTATATACATGGATTTATTGTGATGGTGTAGACTATATTACATGGATTTATTGTGATGGTGTAGACTATATTACATGGATTTATTGTGATGGTTGTAGCTATATTACATGGATTTATTGTGATGGTGTAGACTATATTACAGGGATTTTATTGTGATGGTGTAGACTATATTACATGGATTTATTGTGATGGTGTAGCTAATTACATGGATTTTATTGTGATGGTGTAGACTATATTACATGATTTATTGTGATGGTGTAGACTATATTACATGGATTTATTGTGAGGTGTAGCTATATTACATGGATTTATTGTGATGGTGTAGACTATATTAATGGATTTATTGTGATGGTGTAGACTATATTACATGGATTTATTGTGATGGTGTAGGTAGCTATATTATATGGATTTATTGTGATGGTGTAGGCTATATTACATGGATTTATTGTGATGGTGAGGCTATATTACATGGATTTATTGTGATGGTGTAGACTATATTACATGATTTATTGTGATCGGTTGTAGACTATATTACATGGATTTATTGTGATGGTGTAGACTATATTACAGGGATTTATTGTGATGGTGTAGACTATATTACATGGATTTATTGTGATGGTGTGAGGCTAATATTACATGGATTTATTGTGATGGTGTAGACTATATTACATGGATTTATTGTGATGGTGTAGACTATATTACATGGATTTATTGTGATGGTGTAGGTAGACTATATATATGGATTTATTGTGATGGTGTAGGCTATATTACATGGATTTATTGTGATGGTGTAGCTATATTACATGGATTTTTGTGATGGTGTAGGTAGCTATATTACATGGATTTATTGTGATGGTGGTAGGTGACTATATTTACATGGATTTTTATTGTGATGGTGGTAGGTAGACTATTTACATGGATTTTTATTGTGATGGTTGGTAGACTATATTACATGGATTTATTGTGATGGGTGTAGACTATATTACATGGATTTTATTGTGAAGGTGTAGACTATATTACATGGATTTATTGTGAATGGTTGTAGACTATATTACATGGATTTATTGTGATGGTGTTAGACTATATTACATGGATTTATTGTGAGGTGTAGACTATATTACATGGATTTATTGTGATGGTGTAGACTATATTACATGGATTTATTGTGATGGTGTGG
>NW_019943673.1:173456-183990 GCF_002910315.2 Salvelinus sp. IW2-2015 | reverse complement strand
TGAAAGCACATTTTGCCAGTCCTGTCTGGTCCAACAACTGTGGGTTTGTGCCCATAGGCGGCGTTGTTGCCGGTGATGTCTAGTGAGGACGTGCCTCTACAACAGGCCTACAAGCCCTCAGTCCAGCCTCTCTCAGCCTATTGGGGACAGTCTGAGCACTGATAGAGGGATTTTGCGTTCCTGGTGTAACCGGGCAGTTGTTGTTGCCATCATTACCTGTCCCGCAGGTGTAATGTTCGAGTATACCGATCCTGTGCAGGTGTTGATACACGTGATCTGCCACTGTTCGAGGACGTTCAGTTGTCTGTCCAGTCTCCCTGTAGTGCTGTCTTAGGCGTCTCACAGTATGGACATTGCAATTTATTGCCCTGGCCACATCTACCAGTCCTCATGCCTCTGCAGCATGCCTAAGGCACGTTCACGCAGATGAGCAGGGACCCTGGCATCTTTCTTTTGGTGTTTTTCAGAGTCAGTAGAAAGGCCTCTTTAGTGTCCTAAGTTTTCATAACTGTGATCTTAATTTGTTCATTGAACAAGCATGGGAAACGGTGTTTAAACGCATAACAATGAAGATCTGTGAAGTATTTGTTATTTTTACGAATTATCTTTGAAAGACAGGGTCCTGAAAGAGGGACGTTTCATTTTTGCTGTGTTTAGGACTTTGACCGCTCAACACAGAATAGCTGCAGCTGCACTCCCTCAAAATCGCTTGGAGAAAACATCCTCTCTCTTTTATTCAGCTTTGTTCAATTGTATTCTTCATACTATAATATAATATAAAATAATACCATAAAAAATACTATAAAATAATACTATAAATAATACTATAAATAATACCATCAAATAATACTATAAAACAATATAAAAATAATACTTTAAAATAATATAAAATAATACTATAAAATAATACCTTACAATAATAAAATAATACTATAAAAATACTATAAAATATAACTATAAAAAATAATACTATAAAAATATTACTTTAAAAAATTTACTATAGAATACTATAAAATAATACTGTAAAATAATACTATAACATAATATAAAATAATACTATAAAATACTATAAAATATAATATGAAATAATACCGTACTTAAAATACTACTATAAATAATACTATAAAGTAATACTATAAAATACTATAATATAATACTATACAATAATACTATAAAATAATATACAATACTATAAAATAATGTACACTACTATAAAATAATACTATACAATACTATCAAATAGTACATATACAATACATAAAAATAATACTATACAATATACAACATAATACATACATACTATAAAATAATACTATACATAGTACTATAATATACATACAAATAATGCCACAGAATACTGAGCAAATCTTGTCTGCTAAATGAACTAGTGTAGCCCACAGCCATTTGGCATAGCCAGATCAGACATACATAAGGACAACTCGTCTTCTGAATAGACTCGTTTTTCTTCATATCATGTTTCTTTAGACTTGTTTAAATAAAATAATGGATTTATTGTGAAGGTGTAGGAGACTAATATTATATGGATTATTGTGATGGTGTAGGCTATATTACATGGATTTATTGTGATGGTGTAGACTATATTATATGGATTTATTGTGATGGTGTAACTATATTACATGGATTTATTGTGATTGTAATATATACAGGATTTATGTAGTGTAGACATATTACATGGATTTATTGTGATGGTGTAGACTATATTACATGGATTTATTTGTGATGGTGTAGACTATATTACATAGATTTATTGGGATGGTGTAGACTATATTACAGGGATTTATTGTATGGTGTAGACTATATTACATGGATTTATTGTGATGTGTAGACTATATTACAGGATTTATTGTGATGGTGTAGACTATATTACATGGATTTATTGTGATGGTGTAACTATATACATGGATTTATTGTGATGTGTGAGACTATTAATTACAGGATAATTGTGATGGTGTAGACTATACGATATTGATTACTATTACATGGATTTATTGTGATGGTGTAGACTATATACATGATTTATTGTGATGGTGTGACTAATTACATGGATTTATTGTGATGTGGTAGACTATATTACATGATTTATTGTGATGTGTAGACTATATTACATGGATTTATTGTGATGGTGTAGGACTATATTACATGGATTTATTGTGATGGTGTAGACTATATTACAGGGATTTATTGTGATGGTGTAGACTATATTACATGGATTATTGTGATGGTGTAGGCTATATTACATGGATTTATTGTGATGGTGTAGACATATTACATAGATTTATTGTGATGTGTAGACATATTATAGATTTATTGTAGGTTGTAGCTATATACATGGATTTATTGTAGGTGTAGACTATATTACATGGATTTATTGTGATGTGTAGACTAATATTACATGGATTTATTGTGATGTGTAGTAACGTATATTATATGATTTATTGTGATGGTGTAGGCTATATTACATGGATTTATTGTGATGGTGTAGGCTATATTACATGGATTTATTGTGATGGTGTAGACTATATTACATAGATTTATTGTGATGGTGTAGATATATTACATGGATTTATTGTGATGGTGTAGACTATATTACAGGGATTTATTGTGATGGTGTAGACTATATTACATGATTTATTGTGATGGTGTACTATATTACATGGATTTATTGTGATGGTGTAGACTATATTACATGGATTTATTGTGATGGTGTAAACTATATTACATGGATTTATTGTGATGGTTAGTAACTATATTATATGGATTTATTGTGATTGTAGGCTATATTACATGGATTTATTGTGATGGTGTAGGCTATATTACATGGATTTATTGTGATGGTGTAGTAGCTATATTACATGGATTTATTGTGATGGTTGTAGACTATATTACATGGATTTATTGTGATGGTTAGGTAGACTATATCATGGATTTATTGTGATTTGTAGACTATATTACATGGATTTATTGTGATGGTGTAGACTATATTACATGGATTATTGTGAAGTGTAGACTATATTACATGGATTATTGTGATGGTGTAGACTATATTTACATGGATTTATTGTGATGGTGTAGACTATATTACATGGATTTATTTGAAGGTGTAGACTATATTACATGATTATTGTGATGTGTAGACTATAACATGGATTTATTTGATGGTGTAGGTAGCTATATTACATGGATTTATTGTGATGGTGTAAACTATATTACATGGATTTATTGTGATGGTGTAGGTAGCTATATTACATGGATTTATTGGATGTGTAGGCTATATTACATGGATTTATTGTGACGGTGTAGGTAGACTATATACATGGATTTATTGTGATGGTGTAGACTATATTACATGGATTTATTGTGAGGTGTAGACTATATTACATGGATTTATGTTGGGAGTGTGGTAGGCTATATTACATGGATTTATTGTGATGTGTAGGCTATATACATGTATTTATGGTGATGTGTAGACTATTACATGGATTATTGTGATGGTGTAGACTATATTACATGGATTTATTGTGATGGTGTAGGTAGACTATATTACATGGATTTATTGTGATGTGTAGACTATATTACATGGATTTATTGTGATGGTGTAGACTATATTACATGGATTTTTGTGATGGTGTAGACTATATTACAGGATTATTGTGATGGTGTAGACTATATTACAGGATTTTATTTGATGGTGTAGTGACTATATTACATGGATTTATGTTGAAGGTGTAGACTATTAATACATGGATTTATGTGATGGTGTTAAGACTATATTACATGGATTTATTGTGATGTGTAGGTAGACTATATTACATGGATTTTATTGTGAGTTGTTGTCAGACTATATACATGGATTTATTGTGATGTGTAGACTATATTACATGGATTTATTGTGATGGTGTAGACATATTACATGGATTTATTGTGATGGTGTAATAGGCTATATTACATGGATTTATTGTTGACGTGTAGGGACTATATACATGGATTATTGTGATGGTGAGGTAGACTATATTACATGGATTTATTGTGATGGTGTAGACTATATTACATGGATTATATTGTGATGTGTAGACTATATTACATGGATTTATTGTGGATGGTGTAGGCTATATTACATGATTTAGTGTGAGGTGTTTATAGTAGACTATATTACATGGATTTATTGTGATGGTGTAGGTAGACTATATTACATGGATTTATTGTGATGGTGTAGACTATATTACATGGATTTATTAGAAGTTTTCAAATGTAGATGTTCCATAGGTCTACATTACTGACTTGTAGGCTATATGTGGAAGCCAGAAGATGCTAAATGTGTTTATGTTAATTAACGGTCAATTACCGTGAGATCAGCAATTATTTGCTTGACAATCACCGGCTGGCCTCCCGAGTGGCGCAGTGGTCTAAGGTACTGCATTGCAGTGCTAGCTGTGCCACTAGAGATTCTGGATTCGAGTCCAGGCTCTGTTGCAGCCGGCCGCGACCGGCAGATCCATGGGGCGGCATACAATTGGCTCAGCATCGTCCGGGTGAGGGGAGGGTTTGGCCGGCAGGGATGTTCCTGTCCCATCACGCACTAGCGACTCCTGTGGCGGGCCGGGCGCAATGCACGCTGACACAGTTGCCATGTGTACGGTGTTTCCTCCGACACATTGGTGCGGCTGGCTTCTGGGTTAAGCGGGCATTGTGTCAAGAAGCAGTGCAGCTTGGTTGGGTTGTGTCTCGGAGGACGCACGGCTCTCGACCTTCGCCTCTCCCGAGTCCGTACGGGAGTTGCAGTGATGGGACAAGACTGCAACGACCAATTGGATACCATGAAATTGGGGAGAAAAAGGGGTAAAAAAAAAAAGAATCACTGGCTGACGAAATGTTGTGCCACAGCCCTACTACTGACCATCTAGCTATGAGCTTCCAGATCCTCTCATGACAACGGATGCCCATCTTGAGGCTTCAGGATGCATTCAAACAGACTTGATCTAGAAGCACTCAAACAGACTTGATCTAGAAGCACTCAAACAGACTTGATCTAGAAGCACTCAAACAAACTTGATCTAGAACCACTCAAACAGACTTGATCTAGAACCACTACTCAACAGACCTGGATCTAGACACCACTCAAACAGACTTGATCTAGAAGCGCTCAAAACAGACTTGATCTAGAAGCACGTCAACAGACTGGATCGATCCACTAGAACAGGCCTCAGACTGACTCTAGAACACTCAACAGACTGATCTAGAAGCACTCAACAGACTTGATCTAGAAGCCGCTCAAAACAGACTTGTCTAGAAGCATCAAACATGCTGATTACGACGACTCAAACAAGACTTGATCTAGAACCACTCAAACAGACTTGATTTTAGAACACGTTAAACAGGACTTGATCTAGAAGCACTCATACACACTTGATCTAGAAGCACTCATAAAGAATTGATCTAGAAGAACCTAACAGACTTGAATCTAGAATAACTCAAACAGACTTGATCTAGAATAACTCATACAGACTTGATCTAGAAGCACTCATACAGACTGATCTAGAAGCACTCAAACAGATGGATCTAGAAGACTAACAGACTTGATCTAGAATAACTCAAACAGACTTGATCTAGAAGCACTCAAACAGACTGATCTAGAAGCACTCAAACAGACTTGATCTAGAAGCGCTCAAACAGACTGGATCTAGACACTCAAACAGACTGATCTAGAAGCACTCACAGACTGATCTAGAACCACTCAACAGACTTGATCTAGAAGCCTCAACAGATTGATCTAGAAGCACTCAAACAGACTGATCTAGAAGCACTCAAACGACTTGATCTAGAAGCACTCAAAGCAGACTGATCTAGAAGCATCTCAAACAGACTGATCTAGACACCACTCAAACAGACTGATCTAGAAGCAATCAAACAGACTTGATCTAGAAGAACTCAAACAGACTTATCTAGACCACTAAAACAGACTGGATCTAGAACCACTCAAACAGACTGATCTAGAAGCAATCAAACAGACTGATCTAGCAACAACTCAAACAGACTTGATCTAGAAGCACTCATACGAATTGATTTAGAAGACCTCGAACAGACTGACAGAAAACCATAAAGACTTGATCTAGAATAACTCATACAGACTTGATCTAGAAGCCTCATACAGACTTGATCTAGAATAACCTCATACAGAATTGATCTAGAAGACCTGAACAGACTTGATCTAGAAAACTCATACACACTTGATCTAGAGCACTCAAAGAATTGATCTAGAAGACTAAACAGACTGAAATCTAGAAACTCAAACAGACTTGATCTAGAAGCACTCAAACAGACTGGATCTAGAAGCACTCCAAAAGACTTGATTCTAGAGCCTCAAACAGACTGGATCTAGAAGCACTCAAACAGACTTGATCTAGAAGCACTCAACAGACTTGATCTAGAGACACTCAAAAGACTCTGATCTAGAAGCGCTCAAAACAGACTTGATCTAGAAGCCTCAACAGACTTGATCTAAGACATCAGCTTGATCTAGAACACTCAACAGACTTGATCTAGAAGCCACTCAACAACAGACTTGATCTAGAACGTCAAACAGACTTGATCTAAGCATCTCAAAACAGACTTGATCTAGAAACACTCAAACAGACGTGATCTAGAAACCACTGTAAACAGACTTGATCTAGAAGCACTCAAACGACTTGATCTAGAAGCACTCATACACACTTGATCTAGAAGCACTCATAAAGAATTGATCTAGAAGACCCGAAAAAGACTGATCTAGAAAACTCAAACAGACTTGATCTAGAATAACCATACACTTGATCTAGAAGCACTCAACAGACTTGATCTAGAAGCACTCAACGAATTGAATCTAGAAGACCTGAAACAGACTGATCTAGAATACTCAAACAACTTGATCTAGAAGCACTCCAACAGACTGATCTAGAAGCATCAAACAGACTTGATCTAAGGCTCAAACAGACTGGATCTAGAAGCACTCAAACAGACTGATCTAGAAGCACTCACAGACTGATCTAGAACCACCAACAGACTGATCTAGAAGCCGCTCCAAACAGACTTGATCTAGAAGCACTCAAACAGACTGATCTAGAAGCACTCAAACAGACTTGATCTAGAAGCACTCAACACAGACTGATCTAGAAGCACTCAAACAGACTGATCTAGAAGCACTCAAACAGACTTGATCTAGAAGCAATCACAGACTTGATCTAGAAGAACTCAAACAGACTGTGATCTAGAACACTCAACACAGACTGATCTAGAACCACTCAAACAGACTGATCTAGAAGCAATCAACAGACTGATCTACAACACTCAACAGACTTGATCTAGAAGCACTCACAGAATTGATTAGAAGACCTGAAACAACTTGATCTAGAATAACTCAACAGACTGATCTAGAAGCACCCATGAGCAGACTTGATTAGAATACTCCAACAACTGATCTAGAAGCACTCCAGTGATCATAAAGATGACTAGACAGACTGAAAACAGACTGATCTAGAACAACTCAACAGACTGGTTGAAGATATCAGACTGATCTAGAAACATCATAACAGACTTGATCATAGAGCACTCATACAGACTGATCTAGAAGCACTGCAACAGATGATCTAGAAGACCTAAACAGACTGATCTAGACATACTCAAACAGACTTGATCTGAAGCACTCCAAACAGACTGATCTAGAAGCACTCCAAACAGACTTGATCTAGAAAGCGTTCAACAGACTGGATCTAGAAGCACTCCAAAGACTTGATCTAGAAGCACTCACAGACTTGAGATCTAGAAGCACTCAACAGACTTGATCTAGAAGCCTCAAACAGACTTGATCTAGAAGCACTCAACAGACTTGATCTAGAAGCCAAACAGACTTGCTAGAAGCACTCAAACAGACTGATCTAGAAGCACTCCAACAGACTTGATCTAGAACCACTCAAACAGACTTGATCTAGAACACTCAAACAGACTTGATCTAGAAGCAATCAAACAGACTGATCTAAACCACTCAAACCAGACTTGATCTAGAAGTCACTCATACAGAATTGATTTAGAGACCTGAACAGACTTGATCTAGAATAACTCATACAGACTTGATCTAGAAATAACTCATACAGAATTGATCTAGAAGACCTGAAACAGACTTGATCTAGAATAACTCAAAGACTGATCTAGAAGCACTCAACAGACTTGATCTAGAAGCAATCAAACAGATACTTGACTATTAACCACTCAACAGACGTTGATCTAGAAGCACTCGATGACCAGAACTTGATCTAGAAGCAGACTCATACAAGCAATGATCTAGAAGACCTGAACAGCTTGAATCTAAGAATAACACTCAAACAGACTGATCTAGAAGCACTCAAAGACTTGATCTAGAACAATCAACAGACTTGTATTCAATAAGCACTCAACAGACTTGATCTAGAAGCACTCAAACAGACTTGATCTAGAAGCACTCAACAGACTTGATCTAGAGCACTCAACAGACTGATCGAGCAAGCATCAAACAGACTTGATCTAGAAGCACCGTCAAACAGACTTGATCTAGAAGCACTCATCTAGAACAAAAACGACTTATCTAGTATATATTTCTTTTAAATGATTTGTTTATTTGCCTTAAATAAGTCTCTGAGATGATGTAATAAAAGCTAACAGTTGAGAGGTCCGGGTACGTACCTAATAGTATCTGTTGTAGTGTTAAGGCCGTTCAACATGTTAGCCAAGTATGTAGCCTGGCTGAGCTGTCTCGTAGGGATGTCCTCCAGCTGAACACCAACCAGGTGGATGGCTGTAGGATCGTTGGCAGCGAGTAATCCATAGACAGTAAGTAAACAGGGTTGCCACTGACCTCCAAAACTGAAAGTCTCCTACACCTGAGACAGAGGAGACAGTCCAGAGACACACAAGAGAGAAGAGAGAGAGATGAGAGAGAGAGAGAGAGGAGTTCACGAATACAGCACAAAAAAACGTTTTAAGGGTTACGTGGTTAGAGAGGATCCTCCTATGACTGGAACTCATCTGTAAAGGTTAGGTTAGCTTTAGAGCAGGGTTTCCCCCAAACCCGGTCCCTGGGGACCCCAAAGGGTACAACGTTTTGGTTTTTTGGCCTGGTAAGTACACAGCTGGATAATGATTCTGAATCAGCTGTGTAAGTGCTAGGGCAAAACCAAAACGTGTACCCTTTGGGGTCCCGAGGACCGAGTTTGGAAACGCTGGGTTACAGGATAGGGTCGACTAGTATTCACCATTGATGTTAGTGTTCTGGATTGTCCGATGGTCTGGGCGAGGACTCGGCTGAGCAGAGTGGCGCTTGGGGCTGAACACTTCCAGGACTCCTTGGTCAGGCTGGGCTAAACTCATACTGCGACTACGCCCCCAGACGTTTCTTCACAGCCAGGATATCAGGTTGGAGATACTCACTGACACTCACAGAGACATAATGAATATAGACACAGATGTTCTCACAGCCAGGACACGGTTGGAGATAACTCACTGACACTAGACAGAGACACACATAATGAATATAACAATGATGTTTCTACAGCCAGGATCAGGTTGGAGACGAGTCCAAGAGTGAATAACATATATTAATAATACGTGTAAACCAGCAGGTGAGCTGCTACTTCACACGAAACAATACCTTACCGCCAGAAGATATCACTGTCTAGATATTCTAAACGTCACCAATGTCCTAGTAATACTAAACTATAACATATTGGTCTAGATTATACTACACTGATAATACTGTCTAGATAATACTACACTATATAATACTGTCTAGATATACTAAACTACAGACTGTCTAGATATATTAACTATATATACTGTCTAGATATACTACACTAATAATCACTGTCTAGATATACTACACTATAAGATAACGTCTAGATAACTACACTATAATACTGTCTAGATATATTAAAACTACAGTACTGTCTAGATATACCACACTGAAATACTGTTAGATATCTACTGCCTATAATATACTACACTATAATACTGTCTAGTATATACTAAACTATACACTAACTGTCTAGATATACCACACTAAATACTGTCTAATATACTACTGTTTCTATATATCTAATTATAAATACTGTCTAGATATACTAAACTACACTACTGTTTCGATATACTACACTCTAAATATCTGTCTAGAATATAACTACACTATAATACTGTTCTTAGATATATTAACTACAGTACTTGTCTAGATTATACCAACACTGAAATAACTGTCTAAGATTACTACTGCCTATAATATACACACTATATACTGTCTGATATAACTAAAACTACACTACTGTCTAGATATACACACTAAACATAACTGTCTAATTACTATGTCCTATATAGTACCTAATTATAATGACGTCTAGATATACTAAAAATCACTATGTCTTAGATATACTCACTATATACTGTCTAAATATCCTAACTATATTACTGTTAGATTACTAACACTATGTCTAGATATACTAAACTACTGTCTAGACTATAC
>NW_019943673.1:165460-172991 GCF_002910315.2 Salvelinus sp. IW2-2015 | reverse complement strand
GGATCTAGAAGCACTCCAACAGGACTGGAATCTAGAAGCACCTCAACAGACTGGATCTAGAAAGCACTCCAACAGACTTGGATCTAGAAGCACTCCAACAGACTGATCTAGAAGCCACTAACAGACGATCTAGAAGCACCCCAACAGACTGGATCTAGAAGCACTCAAACAGACTGATCTAGAAGCACCTCCAAACAGACTGATCTAGAAAGCAACTAAACAGACTGATCTGAAGCACTCCAACAGACGATCTAGAAGCACTCCAACAGACTGATCTAGAAGCACTCAACAGACTGATCTAGAAGCACTCAAACAGACTGATCTAGAAGCACTCCAACAGATGGATCTAGAAGCACTCCAACAGACTGGATCTGAAGCACTCCAAACGACTGGATCTAGAAAGCCACTAAACAGGACTGGATCTAGAAGCACTAAACAGACTGGATCTAGAAGCACTGAAACAGACTGGATCTAGAAGCACTGAAACAGACTGATCTAGAAAGCACTCCAACAGACTGGATGAACTGGAAGCACTCCA
This sequence comes from Salvelinus sp. IW2-2015, assembly GCF_002910315.2. Classification (NCBI taxonomy): domain Eukaryota; kingdom Metazoa; phylum Chordata; class Actinopteri; order Salmoniformes; family Salmonidae; genus Salvelinus; species Salvelinus sp. IW2-2015. The sequence continues at coordinate 172,453 of NW_019943673.1, read as the reverse complement.
ACTCAAACAGACTTGATCTAGAAGCACTCAAACAGACTTGATCTAGAAGCACTCAAACAGACTTGATCTAGAACCACTCAAACAGACTTGATCTAGAAGCAATCAAACAGACTTGATCTAGAAGAACTCAAACAGACTTGATCTAGAACCACTCAAACAGACTTGATCTAGAACCACTCAAACAGACTTGATCTAGAAGCAATCAAACAGACTTGATCTACAACCACTCAAACAGACTTGATCTAGAAGCACTCATACAGAATTGATTTAGAAGACCTGAAACAGACTTGATCTAGAATAACTCATACAGACTTGATCTAGAATAACTCATACAGACTTGATCTAGAAGACCTCATACAGACTTGATCTAGAATAACTCATACAGAATTGATCTAGAAGACCTGAAACAGACTTGATCTAGAATAACTCATACACACTTGATCTAGAAGCACTCATAAAGAATTGATCTAGAAGACCTGAAACAGACTTGATCTAGAATAACTCAAACAGACTTGATCTAGAATAACTCATACAGACTTGATCTAGAAGCACTCATACAGACTTGATCTAGAAGCACTCAAACAGAATTGATCTAGAAGACCTGAAACAGACTTGATCTAGAATGTGAATGTGTCTGTCATCGGCCGAGCTTTGAGTTGTTGTGTGCTGCGCTAGAGAATTGTCTATTGGATGGTGTAGACTTACTATTAATAGATTTATTGTGATGGTGTAGGACTATATTAAAATTGGACTTTGAGTTTTGGATGGTCCCCTCGTGTCCGACTATATTAAGCCCTCACCCTGCCACGACTTTATTCAGAGTAGATGGGTGTCACGACTATATTACACAGTTCGCATTTTCCATCTTGAAGGTGCTAGTCCAGTGACATACCGTGTAATGAATTGTTACCTGGCTATTATATCAGTGGATTTATTGTGATGGTGGTACGGAACACTAAGTATATACATGGATTTATTGTGACCTGATGCGTGTAGAGCTAATTACATGGATTATCTGTGATGGTGTAAGGTAGGACATATATATATGGATTTATTGTGATGGATGGTGTAGGCTAATTTACATGGTTTATGTGATGTGTGTAGGACTTATATTACATGGATTTTTATTGTGATGGGTAGGTAGGTATATTACATGGATTTATTGGGTTGGTGGGGTAACTATCATTCATGGATTTTATTGTGATGGTGTAGGGTAGACCTATTATTACAGGAATTTATTGTGATTGTGTGTAGACATATTACATGGATTTATATGTGTGAGGTGTAGGACTATATTAACATGGATATTTATGTGGAGGGTGTAAGACTATATTAACATGGATTTATTGGTGAGTGGTGTAGGGACTGATTTTACATGGACTTTATTAGTAGAATGGTGGTAGTTTATACATGATTTATGATGTGAAGTGGGCCTATGACATATTCATGGATTTATTGTTGAATGGTGAGGCTATATTACTAGGATTTATTGTGACTGTGTAGGTCTTAGCTATATTACATGGATTTAATTGTGATGCGGTTGTAACTATATTTACATGGATTTATTGTGATGGTGTACAGCTATTATGGTTATTGCTGCTTCGTAAGGTTTTGGAGGTGCTATATTAAGATGGATTAATTGTGACGTGTGAGGTAATATCTTACATGTAGATTTATTGTGATGGTGTAGGACTATATTACATGGATTTATTGAATTGAACTGGTGGTAGATATATTACAGGGATTTATTGTGCATGGTTAGGTAGCTATATCTCATGGGATTATTTTGTGATGTTGTTAGACTGATTACACTGGTATTTATTGTGATGGTGTAGACTATGATTACATAGGATTTCATTGTGATGGTGTAGCTATATTACAGGATTTTTGTGATGGTGGTAAGAGACTATATTACATGGATTTATTGTGATGGTAGGTAGACTATATCTACATGGATTTACTTGTTGAGGTGAGACTATAATTACATGGATTTATTGGATAGGTGTAGACATATTACTGTGATTTATTGTGATGGGTTAGAGCTATATACATGGATTTACTTGTTGATGGTGTAGTGACTATATTACATGGATTTTATTGTGGGGTGTAGGACTATAACTACATGGATTTTTTGTGATGGTGTAGACTATTATTACACTTGGATTTAGTTGTGAATGGTGTAGGCCTATATTTATCATGGGATCTTATTGTTGAGGTGTAAGACTATATTACAATGATTTATCTGTGATTGGTGTAGGAGGACACTATTAACCATGGATGTAATTGTGATGGGTTGTTAGGACTTATTACATGGATTTTATTGTGATGGTGTTAGGCGTATATTAACATGGTTTTAGTGAGTTATAACTTGGATTTGATGGTGTGTAGGTAGGCTATAGTTACATGGATATTTGATTGTGAGTAAACAATGGTTTAGTGTGGTGAGACTATATTACATGGATTATTTGATTTCTATAGGATATTTGACGGTGTAGACTATATTACATGGATTTATTGTGATGGTGTAAGACTATATTAAACATGATTTATTGTGAGTGAGACATTAATGATGTATTAGAGTCAAATGTAGATGTTCATAAGGTTACATTACTGATTGTTGAGGCTATATGTGGAAGCCAGAAGATGCTAAATGTGTTTTTCGTTAATTAACGTCAATTACCGTGAGATCAGCAATTATTTGCTTGACAATTCACCGCTGGCTTCCCGAGTGGCGCAATGGTCTAAGGTAGCTGCTTAGCTGTGCCTGGCACTAGAGATTCTGGATTCGGGTCCAGGCTCTGTTGCAAGCCGCCGCGACGACCGGCGAGATCCATGGAGGGCGGCGTCACAATCGGCATCAGCCCGTGGTCCGGGCGTGAGGGAGGGTCTTGGCCGGCAGGGATGTTTCCTGTCCATGCACGCACTAGCGACTTCCTCGGCGCGGCGGCCGGGCGCAAGGCACGCTGACCAGTTGTGCCGATGTGTCGGTGTTTCCTCCGACACATAGCTTCCTATCACTGGTCCAGCCGACTGCCCTGGCTATTACTTGTTGTAACTCACGGATGCGCAAGCCTGGGGTGCCTATTGTGTCAAGAAAGCAGTGCAGCTTGGTGGGTTTGTGTTCTCGGAGGACAGCAGCGGCTCGTCGACTTCGCCTCTCCGCAGTCCCGCTCATCGGGAGTTGCAGTGATGGGACAAGACTGCAACGGCTCATTGGATTACTCCATAATGTGGGGAGAAAAAAGGGGTAAAAAAAAAAGAATCACCTGGCTGAACGAAATTGTATGTTGCCAAAGCCTCTACTACTGACCATCTAGCTATGAGCTTCCAGATCCTCTCATGACAACGATGCCCATCTTGAGGCTTCAGGAAGCATTCAAACAGGCTTGATCTAGAAGCAACTCACAACAGACTTGAGATCTATCGAAGCACTCAAACAGACTTGATCTAGAACACTCAAGACAACTGATCTAGAACCACTCAACAGACTGGATCTAGAACCACTCTCAACAGACTGATCTAGAACCACTCAACAGACTTGGATCTAGAAGCCTCAAAACAGACTGATCTAGAAGCAGTCAACAGACTTGATCTAGAAGGCTCAAAGACTTGACTCTAGAACGACTCAACAGACTGATCTAGAAGCACTCAACAGACTGATCTAGAAGGACTGCTCAAACAGACTGTCTAGAAGCACTCAAACAGCTGATCAGACCACTCAAACAGACTGATCTAGAACGCACTCAAACAGACTTGATTTAGAACACGTTAAACAGGACTTGATCTAGAAGCATCATACACTTGATCTAGAAGCACTCAAACAGATTGATCTAGAAGACCTAACAGACTTGAATCTAGAATAACTCTAAACAGACTTTGATCTAGAATAACTCATCAACAGACTTGATCTAGAAGCACTCATACAGACTGATCTAGAAGCACTCAAACAGATGATCTAGAAGCACTAACAGATTGGATCTAGAATAACTCAAACAGACTTGATCTAGAAGCACTCAAACAGGACTGATCTAGAAGCACTCAAACAGACTGATCTAGAAGCCTCAAACAGACTGGATCTAGAACACTCAAACAGATGATCTAGAAGCACTCAACAGACTGATCTAGAACACTCCAACAGACTGGATCTAGAAGCCTCAACAGATTGATCTAGAGCACTCAAACAGACTGATCTAGAAGCACTCAAACGACTTGATCTAGAAAGCACTCCAAAGCAGACTGATCTAGAAGCATCTCAAACAGACTGAGTCTAGACACCACTGCAAACACGACTTGATCTAGAAGCATCAAACAGACTGATCTAGAAGACTCAAACAGACTGATCTAGAACCACTGAAAACAGACTGGATCTAGAACCACTCCAAACAGACTGATCTAGAAGCATCCAAACAGACTGATCTACAAGCAACTCAAACAGACTGATCTAGAAGCACTCCAACGAATTGATTAGAAGACCTCGAACAAGACTGATCTAGAAAACCACTAAAGACTTGATCTAGAAACACTCAACAGACTTGATCTAGAAGCCTCATACAGACTGATCTAGAAAACCTCATGACAGATTGGATCTAGAAGACCTGCCAACAGACTTGATCTAGAATAACTCAACAACTTGATCTAGAAGCACTCAAAGATTGGATCTAGAAGCATAAACAGACTGATCTAGAAGCACTCAAACAGACTGATCTAGAAGCACTCCAAACAGACTGGATCTAGAAGCACTCCAAAAGACTGGATCTAGAAGCGCTCAAACAGACTGGATTCTAGAAGCACTCCAAACAGACTGATCTAGAAGCACTCCACAGACTTGATCTAGGACACTCAAAAGACTTGATCTAGAAGCGCTCAAAACAGACTGATCTAGAAGCCTCAACAGACTGGATCTAAGAATCAGCTTATCTAGAACACTCAACAGACTGATCTAGAAGCCACTCACAACAGACTGATCTAGAACGTCAAACAGACTTGATCTAAGCATCTCAAAACAGACTTGATCTAGAAACACTCAAACAGACTGATCTAGAAACACACTTCTAGAACAGACTGAATCTAAAGCATCAAACGACTGATCTAGAAGCACTCAACACACTGATCTTAGAAGCACTCATACAGAATGATCTAGAAGACCGAAAAAGACTGATTAGAAACTCAAACAGACTGATCTAGAATAACTCATACACTGATCAGAAGCACTCCAACAGACTTGATCTAGAAGCACTCAACGAATTGAATCTAGAAGACCTGATAACGAGACTTGATCTAGAATCTTCAAACAACTGATCAGAAGCACTCCAACAGACTTGGATCTAGAAGCATCAAACAGACTTGAATCTAAGGCTCAAACAGACTGGATCTAGAAGCACTCAAACAGACTGATCTAGAAGCACTCAACAGACTGATCTAGAAGCCACCAACAGACTGAATCTAGAAGCCCTCCAACAGACTGATCTAGAAGCACTCAAACAGACTGATCTAGAAGCACTCAAACAGACTGATCTAGAAGCACTCAACACAGACTGAAATCTAAGAAGCACTCAAACAGACTGATCTAGAAGCACTCAAACAGACTGATCTAGAAGCACTCACCAGACTGATCTAGAAGCACTCAAACGACTGGATCTAGAAGCACTCAACACAGACTGATCTAGAAGCACTCAAACAGACTGGATCTAGAAGCATCAACAGACTGATCTAGCAACACTCAAACAGACTGATCTAGAAGCACTCATTCAGAATTGATCTATGAAGACCTGAAACAACTGATCTAGAAAACTCAACAGACTTGATCTAGAAGACCTCAACAGACTTGGATCTAGAAACTCAACAGACTGATCTAGAAGCACTTCATAAAGATGACTAGACAGCTGAAACAGACTGATCTAGAAAACTCAACAGACTTCTGATCTAGCATAACTCAAACAGACTTGATCTAGAAGCACTCAACAGACTGGATCTAGAAGCACTCAACAGAATGATCTAGAAGACCTAAACAGACTGATCTAGAATACTCAACAGACTGTCTAGAAGCACTCCAAACAGTACTGATCTAGAAGCATCAAACAGACTGATCTAGAAAGCTCAGACAACCTGATCTAGAAAGCACTCAAAGACTGATCTAGAAGCACTCACAGACTGGATCTAGAACACCAACAGACTGAGATTAGAAGCAGCTCAAACAGACTTGATCTAGAAGCACTCAACAGACTTGATCTAGAAGCCTAAACAGACTTGATCTAGAAGCACTCAAACAGACTTGATCTAGAAGCACTCCAACAGACTGATCTAGAACCACTCAAACAGACTTGATCTAGAACACTCAAACAGACTGATCTAGAAGCAATCAAACAGACTGATCTACAACCACTCAAACAGACTTGATCTAGAAGCACTCATACAGAATTGATTTAGAGACCTGAACAGACTTGATCTAGAATAACTCATACAGACTTGATCTAGAAAACTCAACAGATTGATCTAGAAGACTCAAACAGACTTGATCATAACAAGACTGATCTAAACCTCAACAGACTTGATCTAGAAGCAATCAAACAGACTTGATCTATAACCACTCAAACAGACTTGATCTAGAAGCACTCATACAGAACTTGATCTAGAAGCAACTCATACAAGCAATTTGATCTAGAAGACCTGAACAGACTTGATCTAAAATAGCACTCAAACAGACTGATCTAGAACACTCAAAGACTGATCTAGAAGCAAATCAACAGACTTGATCTATAACCACTCAAACAGACTTGATCTAGAAGCACTCATAACAAGACTTGATCTAGAAGCACTCAAACAGACTTGATCTAGAGCACTCAACAGACTGATCAGATGCAATCAAACAGACTTGATCTAGAAGCACTCAAACAGACTTGATCTAGAAGCACTCAACAGACTTGATCTAGAAGCAATTAAACAGACTTGATCTAGTATATATTTTCTTTTTAAATGATTTGTTTATTTGCCTTA
>NW_019943673.1:160418-165435 GCF_002910315.2 Salvelinus sp. IW2-2015 | reverse complement strand
GCACATGAAACAGACTGGATCAGAAGCACCCCAACAGACTGGATCTAGAAGCAAGCTCAACAGACTGGATCTAGAAAGCACTCCAACAGACTGGATCTAGAAGCACTGAAACGAGACTGGATCTGGGAAGCCCAACACTCTCCAACAGACTGGATCTAGAAGCACTCCAACAGACTGGATCTAGAAGCACTCACAGACATGCAGACTGGATCTAGAAGCACTCCAACCAGACTGGATCTAGAAGCACTCAACAGACTGGATCTAGAGCACTCCAACACTGATCTGAAGCACTCCAACAGACTGATCTAGAAGCACTAACCAGACTGGATCTAGAAGCACTCTAAACAGACTGATCTAGAAGCACTGAAACAGACTGGATTCTAGAAGCACTGAACAACAGACTGATCTAGAAGCACTCCAACAGACTGGATCAGAAGCACTGAAACAGACTGGATCTTAGGCAAAGCCACTCAACGCATACTGGATCTCGAAGCACTGAAACAGACTGGATCTGAAGCACTCCAAAACAGACTGATTCTAGAAGCACTCCAAACAGACTGGATCTAGAAGCACTCCAACAGACTGGATCTAGAAGCACTCCAACAAGACTGGATCTAGAAGCACTCAACAGACTGGATCTAGAAGCACTCCAACAGACTGATCTAGAAGCACTCCAACAGACTGATCTAGAAGCACCCCCAAACAGACTGGATCTAGAAGCACTCAACAGACTTGATCTAGAAGAACTCCAACAGACTGATCTAGAAGCACTCAACAGACTGGATCTAGAAGCACTCCAACAACTGATCGTAGAAGCACTGAAACAGACTGGATCTAGAAAGCACTCCAACAGACTGGACTAGAAGCACTCCAACAGACTGGACTATGAACGCACTCCAACAGACTGATCTAGAAGCACTCCAACCGACTGGATCTAGAAGCACTCCAACAGACTGATCTAGAAGCACTCCAACAGACTGATCTAGAAGCAACTCCAAACAGACTGGATCTAGAAGCACTAAACAGACTGGTCTAGAAGCACTCCAACAGACTGATCTAGAAGCACTAAACAGACTGATCTAGAAGCACCAAACAGACTGATCTAGAAGCACTCCAGCATACTGGATTCAGAAGCACTCCAAACAGACCTGATCTAGAAAGCACTCCAAACAGACTGGATCTAGAAAGCATCCAACAGACTGGATCTAGAGGCACCCCAACAGACTGATCTAGAAGCAACTCCAACAGACTGGATCTAGAAGCACTGAAAACAAGCTGCGATCTAGAAGACTCCAACAGACTGGATCTAGAAGCACTCCAACAGACTGGATCCTAGAAGCACTCCAACAGATTGATCTAGAAGCACTCAAACAGACTGGATCGAGAAGCACTAAACAGACTGGATCTAGAAGCACTCAACAGACTGGATCTAGAAGCACTCCAACAGACTGATCTAGAAAACTCCAACAGACTGGATCTAGGAAGCACTGAAACAGACTGGATCTAGAAGCACTCCAACAGACTGATCTTAGCTTCTTTGTAGCATTATATTTATTCTTAAATGACGTGTTGTTTATTTTGCGTAACATTTTTACATTTTAGTTAAAACAATGTGTCTAGTCACGGGCGGAGTTAAAATGTGGCCTGTCAGAAGTTTACAATGTAAATGTATTTTTAATCCGTCTGTCTTGCAATTTCAAGATATGGCACAGCAGTATGGAGGATGCAGTGAGATACGCGATGGGGTTGGACTATTACCTTCCAGTCAAATCATCTAGTAATAAAAAAAAAATGATATTTAAAAAATCTCTGTTGGTAAGGAAAGCCTCAAACGCTTTACCTCATCTAAAAAAAATGTTAAAATGATGTGGGGCGACGGAGAAACAACAATCAAATGACGTTGCCCGCGGACTAGCCTCGGTTTGGGAGAAAGAGAGTGTCACTTGCCATCTACTAAAATTTGATTGATTAAAAAACATGAAAGTATTCTGAGAGTGCATTGACTCACAATTAAGCCAGATTCCGAGTTTTACTACATAGGTTGCTGAAAGACTAGAAGAAACAGCCACGGCATAATCAATCCAAAAAAATAAATCGGAAATTGAAATCTTTTTGACTTTTATCTGACAAAAAACGTTTTATGACAAAAAAAAATTATATATTATATATATATTTCTTGGCGAAGTAATCTAATTCGTATCAGCTGCAATTGATTAAGATATTCACTGTTCTGTACAATAGAAAGATGTTTCATCTTCAAACAGCTTATTAGGGAAACACTTGTGACCTTCATTGGTTGGATTTAAGCACAGAAGAAAGAGTCAGAGTTACAGGACTTGTGTAAAGTAGGCCTACCCTGTGGGAAGTTAGGTCCAGCGTCAGGACTGGTCTTCTCGTTCTGGGGTGAGAGGCTCGTCGGTGAAAGGTAGGCCTCCTCTGTTCGGGAGGAAAGTAGTCTACTCTGTCTGGGGTGGAAAGGTAGGCCTACTCTGTCTGGGTGAAAGGTAGTCCTCCTCTGCCTGGGGTGGAAAGGTAGGCCTACTCTGTCTGGGGGTGGAAAGGTAGCCTACTCTGTCTGGGTGGAAAGGGTAGGTCTACTCGTGGCTTGGAGTGAAAAGGTAGGACCTCCTCTGCCTGGTGGTAAGGGTAGGCCTCCTCTGCCTGGTGTGTGGTAGATATAGGTAGGCCTCACGTCTGCCTGGCGTGGAAAAGGTAGCCTCCTCTGCTGGGTGAAAGGGAGGACTACTGCTGTCTGGGGATGAAAGGTAGGACTACATACTGTCTGGGGTTAAAAGGTAGGCCTATTCTGTTCTGGGGTGGAAAGGAAGCAAACATCTGAAAGTTACCATACTCAATACCCTAAGAACGTCTCAGATATATTATTTGCAACAGGGGACAGTTTCATTGCAAAGAAGACACACTGATTTGGCATTGTGGAAATATGATTAAGATTGAACAATAGCCCTATCTCTCTGTATATTATTAGCCTGTAATTTGGTGTGGTATAAACAAATATTCTGCTAATATGTGAAATGACAATAGGAATTTGCGATTGTAGAATGTTTACGAAAGCTACTATTCACAGACCTCCAAAATATGAGGAATTAGAGTTCAGCGCAATAGTTTTACTTATAAAGGAGATCTCTCCACCCCGTAACTCTTGTCCACGAGGGTTAATAAGTGCTCTGAGATGATGTAATGAAAAGCTAACAGTTGAGAGGTCCGGGTACGTACCTATAGTATCCTGTGGTAGTGTTAAGGCCTTCAACATGTTGAGCCAGTATGTAGCCTGGCTGAGCTGAGTCTCGTAGGGATCCTCCAGACTGAACACCACCAGGTGGATGGCTGTAGGATCGTTGGCAGCGAAGTAATCATAAGAACAGTAGTACACAGGGTTGCCACTGAACTCCCAAACACTGAAGTCTCCTACACCTAGAGACAGAGAGACAGTCACAGAGACACACAGAGAGAGAGAGAGAGAGAGAGAGAGAGAGAGAGAGAGAGAGAGAGTTTAACGAATACAGCACAAAAAAAAAACGTTTTAAGGGTTAGGGGTTAGAGGAGGATCTTCTATGACTGGAACTCATCTTGTAAAGGTTAAGGGTTAGCTCTTAGAGCAGGGTTTCCCAAACCCCGGTCCTGGGGACCCCAAAGGGTACACGTTTTGGTTTTTGCCCTGGTACTACACAGCTGATAATTATTTGAATCAGCTGTGTAGTGCTAGGGCAAAAACCAAAACGTGTACCCTTTGGGGTCCCGAGGACCGAGTTTGGGAAACGCTGGGTTAGAGGATAGGGGTCAGACTAGTATTCACCATTGATGTTAGTGTTCTGGATGTCGATGGCTCTGGTGGCGAGGACGTCGGCTGAGCAGAGTGCGTTGGGGCTGAACACTTCCAGGACTCCCTTGGTCAGGCTGGGCTCAAACATCATACTGCGACTACGCACACAGACGTTCTCACAGCCAGGATACAGGTTGGAGATACTCACTGACACTACAGAGACATAATGAATATAGACACAGATGTTCTCACAGCCAGGACACAGGTTGGAGATACTCACWGACACTACAGAGACACACATAATGAATATAGACAATGATGTTCTCACAGCCAGGATACAGGTTGGAGACCGAAGTCAAGAAGTGATTATAATATATCTAATAATATACGTTGTAACCAGCAGGTGGAGCTGCTACCTCACAGAACAATACCTACCCCAGAAGATACACTGTCTAGATATTCTAAACGTCCCTAATGTCTAGAAATACTAAACTATAATATTGTCTAGATATACTACACTATAATACTGTCTAGATATACTACACTATAATACTGTCTAGATATACTAAACTACAGTACTGTCTAGATATACTACACTAATAATCACTGTCTAGATATACTAACTATAAGTCTGTCTAGATAACTACACTATAATACTGTCTAGATATACTTAAAACTACATACTGTCTAGATATACCACACTGAAATACTGTCTAGATATCTACTGCCTATAATATACTACACTATAATACTGTCTAGATATACTAAACTATACACTAACTGTCTAGATATACCACACTAAATACTGTCTAATATACTACTGTCTATATATACTACATTATAATACTGTCTAGATATACTAAACTACACTACTGTGATATACTACACTTAAATACTGTCTAGAATATACTACACTATAATACTGTTCTAGATATATTAACTACAGTACTTGTCTAGATATACCACACTGAATACTGTCTAAGATTACTACTGCCTATAATATACACACTATATACTGTCTAGATATACTAAACTACACTACTGTCTAGATATACACACTAAACATACTGTCTAATTACTATGTCTATATATACTAATTATAATACTGTCTAGATATACTAAACACACTACTGTCTGTAGATATACTCACTATATACTGTCTAAATACCTAACTAATTACTGTTAGATATACTAACACTACTGTCTAGATATACTAAACTACTGTCTAGACTATAC
>NW_019943673.1:148175-158877 GCF_002910315.2 Salvelinus sp. IW2-2015 | reverse complement strand
AGCTGTCTAGATACTTACATCTACATACATGTCATACAGACTTATATACCCATACACTACTGTATAATTTACTAACACTACTGTACTAGACCATATACTTACATCATGTCTAGATATACCACACTGACTGTCATGACTATACCACACTACTGTCATATACTATACAACTTACGTCTAGAGATACTTAACACTTACTGTCTAGATTCTACTAAACTAAGGATACTTGTCTACGCATATGACTAACTAGACTTACTGTCTAGATTACTACCAACACTATTAGTACCTGCTAGATGATACATAACTCTGTCGTAGCACCCATACCAACACTACTGTTCTAGCATATACAAAATACATGTCCCAGATTACTACCATACTGTCTAGATATTACTAACTACTGTCTATATACTAACTAACTACTGCTAAATACTAACGAGACTACTGTCTAGACTATACTAAACTACTGTTTCTGATATACTACCACTATATCTGTCTAGATATAACTAAACTACTGTCTAATATATACTAACTACGGTCTAGACTATACTAACTGACTTACTGTCTAGATATACTAAACTATCTGTCTAGATATACTAAACTACTGTTCTAGATTTAACTAAACTACTGTCTAGATATACACACTACCTGTCCTAGATATATACTACAATAGCTGTCCTACGACTATACTACACACTACTGTCTAGATATAATTACTACTGTCTAGATATACACACTACTGTACTACTTCTAACTACCTGTCACTATAGATACATGACACACTATAACTACTGTCTAGATATACTAACTACTGTCTAGATATAACTAAACTACTGTACTAATATACGTTTATATACTTACACTACTGTCTAGATATACTAAACTACACTACTGTCTAGATATATACATCATACTGTCTAATCTACACTACATGTCTAGATATACTAAACTACACCAACTGTCTAGATATACTAAACTACACTACTGTCCTAGATATATCAAACTACTGTCTAGTATACTAGATTGCACTACTGTCTAGATTACTAACTACACTACCTGTACTAGATTACTTAAACTACATACTGTTAGATATACTACTACTATACTGTCTAGATATACCATTACATACTGTCTGAGTATACTACACTACTGTCTAGATATATATACACTCTGTCTAGATATACTTCTACTGTCTAGTATATCACTACTGTTCTATATATATATACTAAACTACTGTCTAGATATACTAAACTACACTACTGTCTAGATATACAGCACTATACTACTGTCTAGATATAGTACACTATACTACTGTCTAGATATACTATACTACTTTCTACATATACTACACTATACTACCACACGGGCAACATATACTATACTACCATACTGTCTAGATATACTCAACTGAATGACTTTGGCTTCTCTCCATTCCGGAGGACAAATACTTTCCTCTAGACACAGATTAAATATATGACAGATAGGAGTGGCTATAGTCAGCTACCATCCTCAGTAGCTTTCCATCTAAGTTGTCAATGCCAGGAGGTTTTCATTATTGATCGAGAACAAACAAAAAAATACACCTCTCCCATACCAACTTTACAGATTGCAAACTTGCAAAGCTTTTCTTTCATTATTTGTTAATTTATGCATGAATAGGATGGCTCACTCTTCGTTGTGGGCATTTCCTGTCTAAGTTTGTCCACTTTGCCAATGAGGTAATCAAAATAATTGGCAACATCAAAGGGTTTTGTGATGAATAAACCATCTGATTCGATGAAACATGGAGTTGAATTTGTCTTTCTGCCCATAATTTAATTTAAAGTACTCCCAGGTTTTTTTCCATCATTTTTCATATCATTGATATTGGTTTCATAACACAGTTTCTTCTTCTTTTTGTTGAGTTTAGTCACATAACTTCTCAATTTGCAGGAAGTCAGCCAGTCAGATGTGCAGCCAGACCTATTAGCCACTTTCAACCATACAGTTGTTCAATTCCTCATCAATCCATGGAGCCTTAATAGTTTTAACAGTCAGTTTCTTAACAGGTGCTTGTTTATCAATAATTATAAAGAAGCAATTTCATAAATTCATCAAGTGCAGCATCTGGACGCTCCTGATTAATCACAACAGACCAACAAATATTTTTAACATCATCCACATAACATGTTGACCAGACCGGCCGCGCGTGCGTCCTTGTTGATTTTGTCCACCCAAACCAGACCTGATCAAGACACGCAGGTTGAAATATCAAAACGAACGCATTAAACATTTATGTCGAAAAGCATTAAACATTTATGGCAATTTAGCTAGATAGCTTGCTGTTACTAGTTAATTTGTCCTGGGATATAAACATTGGGTTGTTATTTTACCTGAAATGCACAAGGACCTCTACTCCAACAATTAATCCACAGATAAAAGGGAAAACCAAGTTAGTTTCTAATGAATCAAATCAAACTTTATTAGTCACATGCACCGAATACAACAAGTGTCGAAATGCTTACAAGTCAATGTGCGGGGGTACAGGCTAGTTGAGGTAATTTGTACATGTAGGTAGGGTTGGGATATGTACATACGGTTACTGTGGGGACGACGTCGTCAATGCACTTATTGATGAAGCCGATGACTTAGGTGGTATACTCCTCAATGCCATTGGATGAATCCTGGAACATATTCCAGTCTGTGCTAGAAAAACAGTCCCGTAGCTTAGCATCTGCGTCATCTGACCACTTCCGTATTGAGCGAGTCACTGTGACTTGGGTGACTGGAGTCACAAACTCTCATTTGTTCAGAGTTGCCAAATGGAGGGTGAGGGAGAGTTTTGTACGCGTCTCTGTGTGTGGAGTAAAGGTGGTCTAGAGTTTCTTTCCCTCTGGTTGCACATTTAACATGCTGGTAAAATTTGGTAAAACTGATTTAAGTGTGCCTGCATTAAATTCCCCGGTCACTAGGAGCGCCGCTTCTGGGTAGTGGTAAATAGACGTCTACYAATAATATAGATGTGAACTCTCTTGGTAGATAGTGTGGTCTACAGTTAATCAACGAGTATTCTACCTCAGTCGAGCAATACCTCGAGACCTCCTTAATATTAGACATCACGCAACAGCTGTTATTGACAAATAGACACACCCCCACCCCTTGTCTTACCGGACGTAGCTGCTCTGTCCTGCCAATGCACAGAAAACACAGCCAACTGAACATTATTCGTGTCGTCGTTCAGCCCCGACTCGGTGAAGCATAAGATATTACAGTTTTTTATTTATTTAATTTAATCTTTATTTAACTAGACAAATCAGTTAGTTAGGAGCAAATTCTTATTTACAATGACGGCCAACCAAAGGGCAAAATGTCTCCTGCGGGGATGGGGGCCTGGGATTAAAATAAATAAATAAATATAAATATAGAACCAAACACATATCACAACAAGAGAGACAACACTACATAAAGAGAGACCTTAGACAACAACATAGCAAGGCAGCAACACAAGACAACACAGCATGGTAACAACAACATGGTAGCAACACAACATGGTACAAACATTATTGGACACAGACAACAGCACAAAGGGCAAGAAGGTAGAGACAACAATACATCACGCAAAGCAGCCACAACTGTCAGTAAGAGTGTCCATGATTGAGTCTTTGAATGAAGAGATGGAGATAAAACTGTCCAGTTTGAGTGTTTGTTGCAGCTCGTTCCAGTCGATAGCTGCAGTGAACTGAAAAGAGGAGTGACCCAGGGATGTGTGTGCTTTGGGGACCTTTAACAGAATGTGACTGGCAGAATGGGGGTTGTATGTGGAGGATGAGGGCTGCAGTAGATATCTCAGATAGGGGGGAGTGAGGCCTAAGAGGGTTTTATAAATAAGCATCAACCAGTGGGTCTTGTGACGAGTATACAGAGATGACCAGTTTACAGAGGAGTATAGAGTGCAGTGATGTGTCCTATAAGGAGCATTGGTGGCAAATCTGATGGCCGAATGGTAAAGAACATCTAGCCGCTCGAGAGCACCCTTACCTGCCGATCTATAAATTATGTCTCTGGTTAGTTTGGCAGCTGGGGTGAAAGAGGAGCAATTACGATAGAGGAAACCAAGTCTAGATTTAACTTTAGCCTGCAGCTTTGATATGTGCTGAGAGAAGGACAGTCTACCTTCTAGCCATACTCCCAAGTACTTGTATGAGGTGATGTCAGTTAATGTCCCGTTGGTAGGATAGTCTCGAACGGAGATCATCCAGTTTATTCTCCAGTGATTGCACGTTGGCCAATAGAACGGATGGTAGAGGCAGGTTACCCACTTGACGACAAATTCTCACAAGGCACCCCAATCTCCTCCCACTGTTCCTCCGTATTTCTTCACGCGAATGACGGGGATTTTGGCCTGGTCTCGGAGAAGCAGTATATCCTTCGCATCGGACTCATTAAAGAAAAATCTTTGTCCAGTTTGAGGTGAGAAAATTGCTGTTTTGATGTCCAGAAGCTCCTTTCGGTCATAACAGACGGTAGCAGAAACATTATGTACAAAATAAGTTACAAACAATGTGAAAAAAAAGGAATAGCACAGTTGGCTAGGAGCCCATAAAATGGCAGCCGCCCCCTCTGGCGCCGTTCTAATAGATCTGAGCCAAAGAAAGCCTCCCGGCCAAACTCCCTCTCTATCATGGTTCAAAAAATGGTTGGGAAGCACTCTACTATATCTTACCATATTGTTCTATACACTATTACTGACTGTTTACTATACTACCATACTGTCTATACACTGGACTGTTACTATACTTACCATACTGTCCTCACTACACCTATACTGACTGTTTACTATAGTACATACTGCTCTATACACGCTATACTGACTGTTTACTATAACTACCATACTGGTCTATACTGACTGTTTACTATATCACCTACTGTCTATACTGACTGGTTTACTATACTACCATACTGTCCTATACACTTACTGACTGTTTACTATACTACCATACTGTCTACACTTACTGACTGTTTACTATACTACCATACTGTCTATACTGACTGTTTACTATAACTACCATACTGTCTATACTGCTGTTCTACACCTATTCATATACACTATACTGACTGTTTACTATATACCCATACTGTCTATACTGACTGTTTACTAATATTACCATACTGTCTATACTGACTGTTTACTATACTACCATACTGTCTATACTGACTCTGTTTACTATACTACCATACTGTCTATACACTATACTGCTGTTTACTATACTACCATACTGTCCTATACTGACTGTTTAACTATATTACCATACTGTCATATACTGACTGTTTACTATACTACCATACTGTCTATCCTGACTGTTTACTATACTACCTACTAGTTCTATATGACTGTTTTACTATACTACCTAACGGTCATACTGATGTTTACTATATACCATACTGTCTATCCTGACTGTTTTACCATACTACCATAACTGTCTATACTGACTGTTTACATTACTACCATACTGTCTATACACTATACTGACTGTTTACTATACTACTCATATCTGTCCTATACCGACTGTTTTACTATACTACATACATGTCTATACTGACTGTACTTTATACTACCATATGTCTATCTGACTGTTTACTATTACTACCTACGTCTATACCTACTGTCTTACTGTACTATACTCTGGACTGTTTACTATACTACCAATACTGTCCTATATACTGACTGTTTACTTATATAACCATACTGTCTATACTGACTGTTTACTATACTACCATTTACTGTCTATACTGACTGTTTTACTATTACTACCATACTGTCTATACACTATACTGACTGGTTAACTATATACCATACTGTCTTACTACCACTTATACTGACTGTTTTACTATACTACCATACTGTCTATACTGACTGTTTACATATACTACCATACTGGTCACTATACTGACTGTTTACCTATATACCATACTGTCCTATACTACTTGGTTTACTGTCTACACCATAACTGTCTGTCGTTTACTATACTACCATACTGTCTATACTGCACTTTTACTTTTATACTTACCATACTGTCTATACTCTGATGTTTACTATACTACATACTGTCTATACTGACTGTTTACTATACTACCTACTGTCGTCACTATACTGACTGTTTACTATACTACCACAGTCTATCTGACTGTTTACTATACTACCATACTGTCTATACTGACTGTTTACTATACTACCATACTGTCCTATACTATGGACTGTTTACTATACTTACCATACTGTCTATACTGACTGTTTACTATACTACCATACTGTCTATACTGACTGTTTACTACTTACCATACTGGTCTATACTGACGTTTACTATACTACCATAACTGTCTATTTACTATACTGACTGTTTACTTATACTACCATCACTGTCTATACACTATACTGACTGTGTATATATACTTACCATACTGTCTATCCTGACTGTTTACTATACTACCATACTGTCTATACTGACTGTTTACGCTATACACCATACTGTTCTATACTGGACATGTTATCTATACTACCAGTTACTCTATAACTTACTGATGTTTACATACTACCATACTGTCTATACACTATACTGACTGTTTACTTATACTACCTACTGTCTCTATACGTGACTGTTTACTTATATACCGATACTGTCCTATACTGGACTGAGTTTAACTATACTATACCATACTGTCTATACTGACTGTTTTATATGACTACCAATAACCTGTCATCACTACTGACTGTTTACTTACTACCATACTGTCATACAATCTATATGAACTGTTTAATATCATTCCATACTGACTATACATGTCTATACTGAACTGTTTCTATATATACCATACTGTCTAATACTGACTGTTTACTATTATAACTACCATACTGTCTATACTGACCTACTATACCTACGCGATACTGTCTTATACAACGTATACGTGACTGTTACTATACTATCATACTGTCTATACACTATACTGACTGTTTACTATACTACCATACTGTCCTAATGATTATACTATTAATCATTGACTGTGTTACTATCTCCATACTTGTCTTATACTTGACTGTTTACACTATACTACCATTACTGTCTATAACTTTTGGAAAAATTTGTTTTTTTTTAAACTATTACGACCATTCCGTCGATTACTGGCTGTTAATATTACTACATCACTGTCTGTCCTGACTGTTTAACGTTACTACCATACTGTCTATTACGGGACTGTTTACTATATTACCTCTGGTCGTATTATGCACTGTTTACTATACTACCATACTGGTCTTACTGACTGTTTTCTTCCTTACCATACTGTCCTATACTGACTGTTTTACCTATACTACCATACTTGTCTATACCGACTATAACTTGACTGTTTACTTACTACCTACTGTCGTATACTGACTGTTACTATACTACCATACTGTCTATATGCGACTGTTTTACTATCTCCATATGTTCTATACTGACCGTTTACTATTACTCCCATACGTGTCTATACTGAGCTGTTTACTATTCCTACCATACTTGTCTATTTCTGATGTTTTACTATACTTACCCATTACTGTCGTTACACTATTACTGGACTGTTTCATACATACCGTTACTGTCTATCTGACGGGTTATATACTACCATCTGGTCTATACTGACTGTTTACTATACTGACCATACTGTTACCTATACTGGACTGTTTAGTTACTTACATACGCTAGTCACTTACTGAACTGGTTACTATTACTACCATACTGTCCTATACAACTATTACTGCACTGGTTTACTATACTACCATACTGTCTAATCACTTATGCTGTTTACTATACTACCATACTGTCCTATTTACTGACTGTTTTACCTATACTTACCTTACTGGTTCTATACTGACTGTTTACTATACTACCCATACTGTCTATACTGACTGTTTATCTATACTGCCATATACTGTCTATACACTTATACTGACTGTTTACTATACTACCATACTGTCTATACACTATACTGACTGTTCTAGCTTATATTACTGACCATACTGTCTATACTGACTGTTTACTATTACTACCATACTGTCTTATACTGGACTGTTTTACTATACTTACCATACTGTCGTATACTGACTGTTTACTATATTACCATACTGTCCTATACTGACTTTTTTATATATACCATTACTGTCTATACTGGACTGTTTACTATTACTACCATACTGTCTATACACTATACTGACTGTTTACATATACTACCATACTGTCTATTACTGACTGTTTACTATATTACCATACTGTCTATACTGACTGTTTACTATATACCCTACCTGTCTAGCCCTGACTGTATTCTCTATACTACCATACTGTCTATACTGACTGTTTACTATACTACCATACTGTCTTATACTGACTGTTTACTATACTACATACTGTCTATCTACTGACTGTTTACCTATACTACCATACTGTCATATACTGACTGGTCTACTATACTACCATACTGTCTATACACGCTATACTGGACTGTTTATAATATACCATAACTGTCTTATACTGATGATTTCACTATACTCCCTTACTGTCTATACTGACTGTTTACTATCATTACCATTACTGTCTATACACTAATATACTGACTGGTTTACATCATCACTACCTACTAGTATACATACACTATTACTGACTGGTTTAGTATACATACAATACTAGCTCTATTACTGACATGTTTACGTAGTTTACACATACTAGTATACATTTACTGACTGTTTTACTATACTCCATACTGCTCTATTACTGACTGTTTTACTAAAAATATTAATACCATACTGTCTATACTAGACACTGATTATACATATAATACCATACTGTCACAATTATGAAAATAAATATTTTACTGATACTACCTATGATCAGATATACTGACTGTACATTCTGATCTACAAGACCATACTGTACTAACCTACACATTCTGACTGCTTTATACATTATCATTACGCTACTGCTCTATGCTGGCTGTTTACTTACGCCATAACTAGTTATACTGATAGTTTACACCCCTATCATACCATTCCTGGTACACCTATACCTAGAAATGCTCTCCTCCCCCTTCCCCCTCTACCCTCCACTTCCCTCATATGCCTGCTTCTCCCCCTCTCACCTTACAACCTACTGCTCCTCTACTTGCCACTAGATTTCCCTCCTCCTCCCTTCCCTGGTCCCACCCCTACCCTACCCCCCCCTACCTCTAACCTTGAGACCTCGCTTCCTCTATCACTTCACTACCTCTGCTCTATACTGCCACTCGCTACTACCCTCTCCTCACCCCCACATCCCTGTCTTACTGACTGGCCATTCTACTAATACTACCCCACTACCCTCGCTCCCCCCATACTGCCCTGCCCTGTTACCCTATACTCCCCATCACCTGTCCTATCCCTTGAATAGCCTCTTCCCCCACCCCCCCTACTCAACTCTTACCCACTCACTGTATCCCCCCTATACCCTGCCACTGCCTTCCCTATCCTTCCCACTCACTGGTCCTATCACCTGACTCGCCTCACTTCAACCCCCCCCCTAATACTCCCCCTACCTGGTCCCTTACATGACTGCATCTCTACCCACCCCCCCTCCATACCCCTCCACGCCATCACCCTGTCCCTCATACTCGACTCTCCCTTCCCCCCTCATCCACCCCTACAATCATGCTCATATCACTGCCTCCGCTTCTCCCCCCCCCTATCCCTACCATACCTCGTTCTACTGCACCTGCCCTTTCACCCCTCCTCTACCCACTCTGTCACCTCCCTACACCCCTCCATACCTGACCTCGCCCTCCTTACCCCTACTCTACCACCCCCCACTACTGTCTCCCCCTCACCCTATCCCTGCCTAGCTTCCTACCTATTCCACCCACTCACCTGCCTCCCTTCTCTGGACTGTTTCTATCACTACCATACGGTCTTACTGCCTGCTTTACGTATACTTACCGATACTGTCTTACTGATGTTTACTCATACTACATACTGTTATCACTTATTACTGACTGTTTACTATAATACACATTCTGTCTATTACTGATGTTTATTATACCATATGTCTATACTGACTGTTTCTATACTACCATATGTGCTATACCCTATCTGACTGATTTACTTACTACCATGATGTCCTATACTGACTGTTTACCTCTTTACCATACTGTCCTATTACTGACTGTTTAGTATAATTACCCATACGTCTATCACTGACTGTTTACATATTACTACCATACTGTCTATACTGACTGTTTACATATATACCCAGTACTTTCTATACACCCTACTACTGCCCTACCCCCGCTCTCCACTCTCCCTCCCCCCACCGACTGCTCTCACTCCACACTTCTACTCGACCTGTATCTTCCCCTCTCACCCTATCCCCCTTCCACTGTCCCCCTACCTACCACTGCTGTCTATACGCCTACCCACCATCCCTGATCCCTCATACTCGCGACTGCTTCACCTCTCCACCCCCCCCATACCCTGCCTCACCCCCCTATACCCCCACACTCTCACACTGACATCGGTCCTTACCTCCTCTACCCATCCCCTCTGTCCTCCATCACTTCGCACTGTCTTCCACCCTTCCCACTCCCCTCACCTGTCCTCATAACCTGCCACATGTTCTACTACTACCATTACCTCGTCTTCCTGACTCGTTTACCCTACTTACACCTACATCTT
>NW_019943673.1:138174-146490 GCF_002910315.2 Salvelinus sp. IW2-2015 | reverse complement strand
AATGCTAATAATATGATCCCACTATGGTTGACTGGGGAGTTGGGTGGAATAAGTAATAACTCATCCTGCCTTGATATGTGCTACTTGGCTACGGTTCCTCCTCAGCCATACAATCAGGTGGTCCCTGTGTGTGTGCGCGTGAAGCCTACCCGCAGCCTTGCCCTCCATGGGTGAGTTGGGTGTCGTCGGTGTTGTTGCCCCGTGGTCGTCTCCTCCTGAAAAGCCCGTAGGATGCCACACTTCAGACTCTCCAGGAGGGAGCTCTTCCCACTGCACAGTGACCCAGCAGCTTCAGCTTGACCCGGGGCTGGGGGGTGCTGGTGGGACGCAGGCCTGGATGTAGCTCCTTTATGATTGTTCTGGAGAAGGGGGGACAGGAGCAATCAGATCATATAACAAACTACTGAGTGAAGAGAAATACTACTATGGACCTGAGGTAGCGGTGGAAACTTTATGAGTGGACACCTTCCCTTCTGTCATATGCTGAGAAGGAGGAGGGAGGGAGGAGGAGGGAAGGGGAGAGGGGGAAGGTGGGAAAGAAGATGAGGGAGGATGGGAAGGAAGGAAGAAGAGAGGGGAGGAGCGATGGAGGGAGGATGGGAAGGAAGGAAGGAAAGAGAGGGAGGGAGGATGGAGGAAGGGAGGGAAGGAAGGAAGGAAGGGAGGGGGAGGGAGGGAGGGAGGAGGAGGGAGGAGGGAGGGAGGAGGGAGGGAGGAGGGAGGGAGGGAGGAGGAGGAGGGAGGGAAGAGAGAGAGGAGGGAGTGGGAAGGAAGGAAGAGAGGGAGGGAGGATGAAGGAAGGAAGAAGGAAGGAAGGAAGGGAGGAGAGGACAAGGGAGGGAGGGAGGGAGGGAGGAGGGAGGGAGGGAGGGGAGGGAAGGAGGGAGGGAAGGAAGGAAGAGAAGAGGGAGGATGGGAAGGAGGAAGAGAGGGAGGGAGATGGGGGAAGGAAGAAGAAGGAGGAGGAGGAGGGAGAGGAAGGGAGGAGGGAGGGAGGGAGGGAGGAGGGAGGGAGGAGGAGGGAGGAGAGAGGGAAGGAGAAGAGGAGGGAGGATGGAAAAGGAAGGAGAGAGGGAGGGAGGATGGGAAGAAGGAAGGAAGGAAGGAGGAAGGAGAGGAAGGGAGAGGAGGAAGGAAGGAGGAGGGAGGAGAGGAGGGAGGGAGGGAGGAGGGAGGAAGGAAGGAAGGAGGGAGGAGGGAGGATGGAAGGAAGGAAGAGAGGGAGGGAGGAATGGAAGGAAGAGAGAGGAGGGATGGAAGGAAGGAAGGAAGGAAGGAAGAAGGAAGGAAGGGAGGGAGGGAGGGGAGGGAGGGGAGGGAGGAAAGAGAGGGAGGGGAGGGAAGAAAGAGAGGAGGAAGGGGAAAAGAGAGGGAGGGAAGGAGGAAAGAGAGGGAGGGAGGGAGGAAAGGAAGGATGCATTTAACTAGTCAAATGGATGAGGTGAGTTTCTCTACAATATAAAGCCTGTTCAGAGATGCTAAATAATACAACAACGGTTCATTACAATTCACTTTGTACCATATCATCAATATATGGACCAATAACCAGCAATTATACACAAGCACGTTCCTTCCTCTCCGGCAACTGAGTTAGGACGCCTGGATTCTGGGTGCAATGATACACCATCCAAAGTGTAATTAATATCTTCACCATGCTAGTCTATGTCTGCTTTAAAAAACGTGTTTTTTTACCCATCTATCAATAGATAGCCTTCTTTGTGAGGCATTGGAAAACCACTCTGGTCTGTGTAGTTGAATCTGTGTTCGAAATAACTGTACAGTTGAAGGCAGAAGTTTACATACACTTAGGTTGGATTCATTAAAACTCATTTTTTCTACCACTCCACAAATTTCTTGTTAACAAACTATAGTTTTGGCAAGTCGGTTAGGACATCTACTTTGTGCATGACACAAGTCATTTTTCCAACAATTGTTTACAGACAGATTATTTCACTAATTATTATGGAAAGCTTGTGGAAGACAACCTGAAACGTTTGACCGAAGTTAAACAATTTAAAGGCAACGCTACCAAATACTAATTGAGTGTATGTAAACTTCTGACCCACTGGGAATGTGATGAAAGAAATAAAAGCTGAAATAAATCATTCTCTCTACTATTATTCTGCCATTTCGCATTCTTACAATAAAGTGGTGATCCTAACTGACCTAAAAAAGGGAATTTTTACTKGGATTAAATATCAGGAATTGTGAAAAACTGAGTTTAAATGTATTTGGCCAAGGTGTATGTAAACTTCCGACTTCAACTGTATGRGTGGGAAACAGAGATGAGGGAGTCATTCAAAAATGACGTTAAACACTATTATTGCAACGTATTATGTGACTTGTTAAAGCACATTTTTACTCCTGAACTTATTTAGACCTTAACAAAGGGGTCGAATACTGACTGAAGACATTTCAGCTTTTCATTTCATATTTTTTTTGTAAAAATGTGAACTTTAAAATAATGGGGTATTGTGACAAAACAATCAATCTAAAACATTTTAAATTAAGGCTGTAACACAACAAAATGTGGAAAAAGTCAAGGGGTTTAAACATTTAAAAAATACATCTTTCCACTTTGACATTATGTGGTATTGTGTGTAGGCCAGTGACAAAAGAAATCTCAATTTAACTTATTTTAAATTCATGTCTGTTTCTAAAAACATAATTCCACTTTTGACATTATACTTTCTGAAGGAACAGAGATAGAGATTCAATTCAAATTACACCAACCCACAAATAATTTGAAAACCAATATAATTTTGACAATTCTGAAGGCGGAATACCGCACGCAGTGTGCCATCACAGCAGCAACATGTGTGACCTGCTGCCACAAGAAAAGGTCAACCAGAGGGTCAGAAACACCAATGGAAATAGAACTTATTTATTACCCCATCATTCATACATGGTACTATCTGCACATTGTCACGACAGGAACACGGGACCTGGCATGGGATGCTGGTTGAGGTTAAAGGGGCGGCAGGTAGCCAAGTGATTAGAGTGTTGGGCCAGATCAAATCTCCGAGCTGAAAAGGTACAAATCTGTCGTTCTGCCCCTGAACAAGGCGGTTAACCTAGTTAACCTAGTTAACCTTGTTCCTAGGCCGTTATTGAAAATAAGAATTTGTTCTTATTAACTGACTTGCCTGGTTAAATAAAACAAATGATTTAAAGGTTCTATGTAATGTATTGTGGAGGACCACAGAGATGTGTGGTAGTACCTTCTTCAGTTTACCCAGCAACACAGCAACATGCTCCTGCTGCTCCTGCACTGCCAAATCTTCTGCTGTTTTACCATCCTGGGGGAGAGAGAGGGAGGGACAGAGAGAGAGAGAAAGGGGGGAAGCAGAAAGGGGTGAGAGAGAAAGGGGGAAGAGAAGGGGGAGAGAGAAAGGGAGAGAGGAGTAAGGAGAGAAGGGGAGAGAGTCAAAGGGAGGAGAGAGAAAGGGGGGGTAGGAGTAAGGGGAGAAAGGGGAGAGAGAAAGGGGGAGAGAGAAAGGGGGAGAGAGAGAAAGGGGGAGAGAAAGGGGGGGGAGAGAGAAAGGGCCGGGGAGAGAGAAAGGGGGAGAGAGAAAGGAGGGAAGAGAGGGAGAGAGAAAGGGGGTAGAGAAAGGGGGAGAGAAAGGGGGGAGAGAAAAGGGGGAGGAAAGGGGGAGAGAGAAAGGGGGAGAGATGAAAGAGTGAGAAAAACACACCACACGATTGCGTGTACAGTAGGGACGTAACTGTATAGATGTAACTGTATAGTAGGATTACATTTAGGACACACCCCGTAGTATAAACCAAGCCTTAGACTTGAAAATCTTAGATTCACATGGCCTCACATGTGACCCTTAAAGAGATGGTGTGGGCTAAGGCTTAAGAGGGTTGTGAACGAGATGCTGAATGGGTGTAAACAAAGAAGAGCTCTCCACTAGGTACCAAACACAGGGTCATTTTCTCAAAAGGGGATTACAAGTGTGATCACATTCAGAGCAGAATGACTGTTCCCATTGTTCCTCAACTGTAAGTAGGTAGACGATACCTATGTTATAGCTCTGAGTCTCTACTTCTGGTAAAAAAACACCATTTCCAAATGTTGCTACATAAGACCGGAATCGAGCGGTTGGTCACATATCTAGTTTATATATAGCGGCGCAGCGTGGGGTCGTAAGGTGTGCTCACTTTACAGTCCCTGGATTGATTCCGGCTGTATCAAACATTGGCCGTGATTTGGGGAGGTCCAGTAGGGGGCGACAAATGGGTCCCAGTCAAGTTACGTCCGCACAACCCACACCCGGTTAAGGGTTGGCCGGGGTAGGGCCGTCATTGTACAAATATAAGACCTGTGTGCTTAACTGGACTCGCCTAGTTAAATAGCTGGACGACACCTTTATTGTTGGTTATTTAGAGAAATGGTTCTAGATGCGTTTTTTCACCATTCACTTTTTTCATATGGGGATTTGAGTAATAGATCGTGTTCAAATAGTTGTTTGTGTGTGATTTCCATGGTTATTCAAAAAGCATCGTACACCAGGGTTAGCCTCCACAAAACATCACACCAGGTTAGCCCTCCACAATAACATCACACCAAGACCTTCCAACGTCCATCCACGGAAGATTCAGCTAATCTACCATCCATCCCGGTACGGTATAAGCCATCCTACCACAAAACTCATCACAACAGCCAGCGTAGTCTTAGAAACGTACACCAGGTTTAGCCTCACACAAACGTAACCTAACCGGGTTAGCCTCCACAAAACATCACACCAGGCGTTGTGCTCACTCACACAAACAATCACTCCAGGAGCTCCCAACATCACCCAGTAGCTCCCACAAACATCCACCAAGGAGCCTTTAAACTCACCAAGACACACATCACACCAAGGTTCCTCAAAACTCACAGCCTCCACAAAACATCACACCAGGGTTAGCCTCCACAAACTCACACCAGGGTTAGCCTCCACAAAACGATCACACCAGGTCTACCTCCACAAAACATCACACCAGGGTTAGCCTCCACAAAACATCACACCAGGGTAGCCTCCACAAAAACACTCATCACACCAGGTTAGCTCCTCCACAAAACATCACACCAGGGTTAGCCTCCACAAACATCACAACCAGGTTAGCCTTCACAAAACGTCACACCAGGGTTAGTTCCACAAAACATCACCCCAGGTTAGCCCTCACCCAAAACAGTCACACCAGGGTTAGCCTCCACATAAACATCACACCAGGGTTAGCCTCCACAAAACATCACACCAGGGTTAGTCCCACAAAACATCACACCAGGGTTAGCCTCCACAAAAACCTCACACCAGGGTTAGCCTCCACAAAAACATCACACCAGGGTTTAGCCTCCACAAAACATCACACCAGGGTTAGCCTCCACAAAAACATCACACCAGGGTTAGCCCATCCACAAAACATCACACCAGGGTTAGCCTCCACAAAAAATCACACCCAGGGTTAGCCTCCACAAACATCCACCACAGGGTTAGCCTCCACAAAAGGATCTACACCACAGCAGTTAGCCTCCACAAAACATCACACCACCAGGTTAGCCTCCACAAAAACATCACACCAGGGTTAGCCTCCACAAAACATCACACCAGGGTTAGCCTCCACAAAACATCACACCAGGGTAGCCTCCACAAACCACCAGGGTTAGCCTCCACAAACATCACACAGGCGTTAGCCTCCACTATCAAAAACAGTCCTTATTTAAGTGTTTCTAAAATCCCCAATGTGAAGAATAAATGGAACCATTTCTCCGTTTGACGCCTAGGTTTTATGGGTATTATGTCACCTCCACTGTGGGGCTCTATTCAGCATGGTGATTGCTTCCTTTATGC
This sequence comes from Salvelinus sp. IW2-2015, assembly GCF_002910315.2. Classification (NCBI taxonomy): domain Eukaryota; kingdom Metazoa; phylum Chordata; class Actinopteri; order Salmoniformes; family Salmonidae; genus Salvelinus; species Salvelinus sp. IW2-2015. Next base: position 140,653 of record NW_019943673.1, on the reverse strand, counting down.
TGAACAAACAGACAACAAACCCAACAGGACACCAAGCCCCAGAGAAACATCTTTTTCAGAGCTACCAGATCAACCCACTAGTTTACATTTTGATTTTTGATTTGCGACTCTGTGAAAGGTGCTGTGTGGATGTAATGTGGAGTTCACAGAGATATGTGTTGGTACCTTCCATTTTACCAGAAAACACAGCTGCATGAAGTGCTTAAAGAAGGTGTGGTATAAAAAAGTTCATTTAAACTGGGTGGTTCCCCGAGCCCTGAATGCTGATTGGCTGACAGCCGTGGTATACCAGACCGTATACCACGGGTATTGAAAAAACATTCCATTTCACTGCTCTAATTACGTGGTAACCAGGTTATATAACAATAAGTCACCTCAGGAGTTTGTGGAATATGGCCAAATATACCATGACTAAAGGCTGTATCCAGACACTCCGGGTTGCGTTGTGCCCAATAACAGCCCTTAGCCGTGATATATTGGCCGTATACCACCCCCTCAGGCCTTATTGATTAATATCTTACATTGGTGACGGCGAAGAAACGGGCGTCTGTATTGGGCCCCACTAACACACAGGTGTGGTGACTACCTCTAGCAAGGTCGTTATAGACTTGCCAGTTGGAGAGGTGTCCTGCCACACTGGAGAAGACAGGGGTTAAGGAGGTTCTAGGGTGGTGCTGACTTACCTCTAGAAGGTCGGTTGATGAGCTGCCATGGTGAGAGGTGTCCATGCCACACTGGAGAGAGACCACAGAGGGGTTAGTGGTCAAGGGGTGAGAGGTCAGGTGTCTGACTACCTCTAGAAGGTCGTTGATAGCTGCCATGTGGAGAGGTGTCCTGCCACACTGGAGAGAGACAGAGGTTAGTGGTCATCAGAGCGTTACGTTGGTACAGTTAGTGAAGTGTGACCGACAAACCTAAAGTGAGGAGGAAAGCAAAAGATCTTAAACAGCAGAAACAGAAACCAGACTTGATCTGACTGATTCAAATAAGTAATAACCCAGTCTGATGGATGCTTCCTAACGAGGACCAATAGCATGCATCACACAGACAGGACTTAACCAATAGCACGCATCACACAGACAGGATTTAACCAGTAGCTGTCGTGTTTACATTAATTCAAGAGGAAAATCAGACCAGACTTTTTAATTCAACTAGAATCATTTCCCTCTACTTGACCAACAGACCTGTCGCTACCAATAAGCTTGAGGAAACCAATAATATTTTACCACAGATCTCTAAATGAATAAATACAAGGCGCTCAGGCTTTCAGACACACCACTCTTCCTGGGATACACATCACCTCCCACAATCCTTTTGGGGAAAGCTCTGCACAAAAATAACAGAAATGGCTTCAATCCAGTCTCAGAATACATGAATATCACAACACTGGTACCAGAACCAGAAGGTCCGTTATAATGGGATTATATTAGAGTCCTGTTTAGCAGAGAGAGATATGAAGCCTAGTCTGAAGTCATGTTTTTAGTGGAAAATAATGCTATTGATTGATTGACAGATTGAGGGACTGATAATAGATACCTTGCTGGGTAAGTTGAGCCTGGTTAATTGATTAATAAAATATAGAATCTCTACCTTGTTGGGCAGGTCGAGGGTTGCCTTGGCAGCACACAGTGTCGTGACAACGGGCAGGTTGCCGTCCTTACAGGCGATGTGCAGCGGCGTGTTGCCGTGGCGATCTTGATGGTCGACGGGGCAACGGTGACGGAGCAGACATCTGACCACCTGCAGTTGGCACCTCCTCACAGCCAGGTGGAGCGCTATGTGGCTGTCCTGAACACACGGCCACATGTCATAGAACTCTACCAGTACTAGTATAGTAATACTATATCCCAGTAATATTCTAGTATTATCCTAGTATTATACTAGTAATAGCATAGTAATATAGTAATAGCATAGTAATATAGTAATAGTATAGTAATATCAAAGTAATAATATAGTAATACCCTAGCAATAGTATAATAATATCATAGCAATATCATAGTAATATCATAGTAATAGTATAGTAATATCATTGTAATATTATAGTAATAGTATAGTAATATCATAGTAATAGCAGAATAATAATATAGTAATATCATAGTAATAGTATAATAATACATAGTAATATCATATTAATAGTATAGTAATATCATAGTACTAGTATAGTAACAGCATAGGACTAGTATAGTAATATCATAGTAATAGTATAGTAATACCATAGTAAATAGTATAGCAAATAGTATAGTAATATAGTAATAGCATAGTCATATCATAGGCACAACATAGCCCCGTCATTGTAATATCATAGTAATACCATAGTAATAGTATAGTAATACAATAATAATAATATAGTAATATCATAGTAATAGTACCGTAGAGTAACACCATAGTAATAGTATACCAATATCATAGTAATAGTTATAGTATTACCATAGTAATAGTATAGTGCAATCCAAGATGGCGTAGCAGTGACGGATTGTGT